>NC_081216.1:9439160-9739160 GCF_902713425.1 Acipenser ruthenus | reverse complement strand
AATGAAGCTGGAGAGGTCTCACCTGCACTGTGCAATGAAGCTGGAGAGATCTCACCTGCACTGTGCAATGAAGCTGGAGAGGTCTCACCTGCACTGTCTGTGCAATGGAGCTGGAGAGGTCTCACCTGCACTGTGCAATGAAGCTGGAGAGGTCTCACCTGCACTGTGCAATGAAGCTGGAGAGGTCTCACCTGCACTGTGCAATGAAGCTGGAGAGGTCTCACCTGCACTGTCTGTGCAATGGAGCTGGAGAGGTCTCATCTGCACTGTGCAATGAAGCTGGAGAGATCTCACCTGCATTGTGCAATGAAGCTGGAGAGGTCTCACCTGCACTGTGCAATGAAGCTGGAGAGGTCTCACCTGCACTGTCTGTGCAATGAAGCTGGAGAGGTCTCACCTGCACTGTGCAATGAAGCTGGAGAGGTCTCACCTGCACTGTCTGTGCAATGGAGCTGGAGAGGTCTCACCTGCACTGTGCAATGAAGCTGGAGAGGTCTCACCTGCACTGTGCAATGAAGCTGGAGAGATCTCACCTGCACTGTCTGTGCAATGGAGCTGGAGAGGTCTCATCTGCACTGTGCAATGAAGCTGGAGAGGTCTCACCTGCACTGTGCAATGGAGCTGGAGAGGTCTCACCTGCACTGTCTGTGCAATGGAGCTGGAGAGGCCTCACCTGCACTGTGCAATGAAGCTGGAGAGGTCTCACCTGCACTGTGCAATGAAGCTGGAGAGGTCTCACCTGCACTGTGCAATGAAGCTGGAGAGGTCTCACCTGCACTGTCTGTGCAATGAAGCTGGAGAGGTCTCACCTGCACTGTGCAATGAAGCTGGAGAGGTCTCACCTGCACTGTCTGTGCAATGGAGCTGGAGAGGTCTCATCTGCACTGTGCAATGAAGCTGGAGAGATCTCACCTGCATTGTGCAATGAAGCTGGAGAGGTCTCACCTGCACTGTGCAATGAAGCTGGAGAGGTCTCACCTGCACTGTCTGTGCAATGAAGCTGGAGAGGTCTCACCTGCACTGTGCAATGAAGCTGGAGAGGTCTCACCTGCACTGTCTGTGCAATGGAGCTGGAGAGGTCTCACCTGCACTGTGCAATGAAGCTGGAGAGGTCTCACCTGCACTGTGCAATGAAGCTGGAGAGATCTCACCTGCACTGTCTGTGCAATGGAGCTGGAGAGGTCTCATCTGCACTGTGCAATGAAGCTGGAGAGGTCTCACCTGCACTGTGCAATGGAGCTGGAGAGGTCTCACCTGCACTGTCTGTGCAATGGAGCTGGAGAGGCCTCACCTGCACTGTGCAATGAAGCTGGAGAGGTCTCACCTGCACTGTGCAATGAAGCTGGAGAGGTCTCACCTGCACTGTGCAATGAAGCTGGAGAGGTCTCACCTGCACTGTCTGTGCAATGAAGCTGGAGAGGTCTCACCTGCACTGTGCAATGAAGCTGGAGAGGTCTCACCTGCACTGTCTGTGCAATGGAGCTGGAGAGGCCTCACCTGCACTGTGCAATGAAGCTGGAGAGGTCTCACCTGCACTGTGCAATGAAGCTGGAGAGGTCTCACCTGCACTGTCTGTGCAATTAAGCTGGAGAGGTCTCACCTGCACTGTGCAATGAAGCTGGAGAGGTCTCACCTGCACTGTCTGTGCAATGGAGCTGGAGAGGTCTCACCTGCACTGTGCAATGAAGCTGGAGAGATCTCACCTGCACTGTGCAATGAAGCTGGAGAGGTCTCACCTGCACTGTCTGTGCAATTAAGCTGGAGAGGTCTCACCTGCACTGTCTGTGCAATGGAGCTGGAGAGGTCTCACCTGCACTGTGCAATGAATCTGGAGAGGTCTCACCTGCACTGTCTGTGCAATGGAGCTGGAGAGGTCTCACCTGCACTGTGCAATGAATCTGGAGAGGTCTCACCTGCACTGTCTGTGCAATGGAGCTGGAGAGGCCTCACCTGCACTGTGCAATGAAGCTGGAGAGGTCTCACCTGCACTGTGCAATGAAGCTGGAGAGGTCTCACCTGCACTGTCTGTGCAATGGAGCTGGAGAGGTCTCACCTGCACTGTGCAATGAAGCTGGAGAGGTCTCACCTGCACTGTGCAATGAAGCTGGAGAGGTCTCACCTGCACTGTCTGTGCAATGGAGCTGGAGAGGTCTCATCTGCACTGTGCAATGAAGCTGGAGAGATCTCACCTGCATTGTGCAATGAAGCTGGAGAGGTCTACCTGCACTGTGCAATGAAGCTGGAGAGGTCTCACCTGCACTGTCTGTGCAATGAAGCTGGAGAGGTCTCACCTGCGTGCAATGAAGCTGGAGAGGTCTCACCTGCACTGTCTGTGCAATGGAGCTGGAGAGGTCTCACCTGCACTGTGCAATGAAGCTGGAGAGGTCTCACCTGCACTGTGCAATGAAGCTGGAGAGATCTCACCTGCACTGTCTGTGCAATGGAGCTGGAGAGGTCTCATCTGCACTGTGCAATGAAGCTGGAGAGGTCTCACCTGCACTGTGCAATGGAGCTGGAGAGGTCTCACCTGCACTGTGCAATGAAGCTGGAGAGGTCTCACCTGCACTGTGCAATGAAGCTGGAGAGGTCTCACCTGCACTGTGCAATGAAGCTGGAGAGGTCTCACCTGCACTGTGCAATGAAGCTGGAGAGGTCTCACCTGCACTGTCTGTGCAATGAAGCTGGAGAGGTCTCACCTGCACTGTGCAATGAAGCTGGAGAGGTCTCACCTGCACTGTCTGTGCAATGGAGCTGGAGAGGCCTCACCTGCACTGTGCAATGAAGCTGGAGAGGTCTCACCTGCACTGTGCAATGAAGCTGGAGAGGTCTCACCTGCACTGTCTGTGCAATGGAGCTGGAGAGGTCTCACCTGCACTGTGCAATGAAGCTGGAGAGATCTCACCTGCATTGTGCAATGAAGCTGGAGAGGTCTCACCTGCACTGTGCAATGAAGCTGGAGAGGTCTCACCTGCACTGTCAATGAAGCTGAAGAGGTCTCACCTGCACTGTCTGTGCAATGGAGCTGGAGAGGTCTCACCTGCACTGTGCAATGAAGCTGGAGAGGTCTCACCTGCACTGTGCAATGAAGCTGGAGAGGTCTCACCTGCACTGTGCAATGAAGCTGGAGAGGTCTCATCTGCACTGTGCAATGAAGCTGGAGAGGTCTCACCTGCACTGTGCAATGAAGCTGGAGAGGTCTCACCTGCACTGTGCAATGAAGCTGGAGAGGTCTCACCTGCACTGTGCAATGAAGCTGGAGAGGTCTCACCTGCACTGTCTGTGCAATGAAGCTGGAGAGGTCTCACCTGCACTGTGCAATGAAGCTGGAGAGGTCTCACCTGCACTGTCTGTGCAATGGAGCTGGAGAGGCCTCACCTGCACTGTGCAATGAAGCTGGAGAGGTCTCACCTGCACTGTGCAATGAAGCTGGAGAGGTCTCACCTGCACTGTCTGTGCAATTAAGCTGGAGAGGTCTCACCTGCACTGTGCAATGAAGCTGGAGAGGTCTCACCTGCACTGTCTGTGCAATGGAGCTGGAGAGGCCTCACCTGCACTGTGCAATGAAGCTGGAGAGGTCTCACCTGCACTGTGCAATGAAGCTGGAGAGGTCTCACCTGCACTGTGCAATGAAGCTGGAGAGGTCTCACCTGCACTGTCTGTGCAATGGAGCTGGAGAGGTCTCACCTGCACTGTGCAATGAATCTGGAGAGGTCTCACCTGCACTGTCTGTGCAATGGAGCTGGAGAGGTCTCACCTGCACTGTGCAATGAAGCTGGAGAGATCTCACCTGCACTGTGCAATGAAGCTGGAGAGGTCTCACCTGCACTGTCTGTGCAATTAAGCTGGAGAGGTCTCACCTGCACTGTCTGTGCAATGGAGCTGGAGAGGTCTCACCTGCACTGTGCAATGAATCTGGAGAGGTCTCACCTGCACTGTCTGTGCAATGGAGCTGGAGAGGTCTCACCTGCACTGTGCAATGAATCTGGAGAGGTCTCACCTGCACTGTCTGTGCAATGGAGCTGGAGAGGCCTCACCTGCACTGTGCAATGAAGCTGGAGAGGTCTCACCTGCACTGTGCAATGAAGCTGGAGAGGTCTCACCTGCACTGTCTGTGCAATGGAGCTGGAGAGGTCTCACCTGCACTGTGCAATGAAGCTGGAGAGGTCTCACCTGCACTGTGCAATGAAGCTGGAGAGGTCTCACCTGCACTGTGCAATGAAGCTGGAGAGGTCTCACCTGCACTGTCTGTGCAATGGAGCTGGAGAGGTCTCATCTGCACTGTGCAATGAAGCTGGAGAGATCTCACCTGCATTGTGCAATGAAGCTGGATAGGTCTACCTGCACTGTGCAATGAAGCTGGAGAGGTCTCACCTGCACTGTCTGTGCAATGAAGCTGGAGAGGTCTCACCTGCGTGCAATGAAGCTGGAGAGGTCTCACCTGCACTGTCTGTGCAATGGAGCTGGAGAGGTCTCACCTGCACTGTGCAATGAAGCTGGAGAGGTCTCACCTGCACTGTGCAATGAAGCTGGAGAGATCTCACCTGCACTGTCTGTGCAATGGAGCTGGAGAGGTCTCATCTGCACTGTGCAATGAAGCTGGAGAGGTCTCACCTGCACTGTGCAATGGAGCTGGAGAGGTCTCACCTGCACTGTGCAATGAAGCTGGAGAGGTCTCACCTGCACTGTGCAATGAAGCTGGAGAGGTCTCACCTGCACTGTGCAATGAAGCTGGAGAGGTCTCACCTGCACTGTGCAATGAAGCTGGAGAGGTCTCACCTGCACTGTCTGTGCAATGAAGCTGGAGAGGTCTCACCTGCACTGTGCAATGAAGCTGGAGAGGTCTCACCTGCACTGTCTGTGCAATGGAGCTGGAGAGGCCTCACCTGCACTGTGCAATGAAGCTGGAGAGGTCTCACCTGCACTGTGCAATGAAGCTGGAGAGGTCTCACCTGCACTGTCTGTGCAATGGAGCTGGAGAGGTCTCACCTGCACTGTCTGTGCAATGGAGCTGGAGAGGTCTCACCTGCACTGTGCAATGAAGCTGGAGAGATCTCACCTGCATTGTGCAATGAAGCTGGAGAGGTCTCACCTGCACTGTGCAATGAAGCTGGAGAGGTCTCACCTGCACTGTCAATGAAGCTGAAGAGGTCTCACCTGCACTGTGCAATGAAGCTGGAGAGGTCTCACCTGCACTGTCTGTGCAATGGAGCTGGAGAGGTCTCACCTGCACTGTGCAATGAAGCTGGAGAGGTCTCACCTGCACTGTGCAATGAAGCTGGAGAGGTCTCACCTGCACTGTGCAATGAAGCTGGAGAGGTCTCATCTGCACTGTGCAATGAAGCTGGAGAGGTCTCACCTGCACTGTGCAATGGAGCTGGAGAGGTCTCACCTGCACTGTCTGTGCAATGGAGCTGGAGAGGTCTCACCTGCACTGTGCAATGAAGCTGGAGAGGTCTCACCTGCACTGTCTGTGCAATGGAGCTGGAGAGGTCTCACCTGCACTGTGCAATGAAGCTGGAGAGATCTCACCTGCATTGTGCAATGAAGCTGGAGAGGTCTCACCTGCACTGTGCAATGAAGCTGGAGAGGTCTCACCTGCACTGTCAATGAAGCTGAAGAGGTCTCACCTGCACTGTGCAATGAAGCTGGAGAGGTCTCACCTGCACTGTGCAATGAAGCTGGAGAGGTCTCACCTGCACTGTGCAATGAAGCTGGAGAGGTCTCACCTGCACTGTGCAATGAAGCTGGAGAGGTCTCATCTGCACTGTGCAATGAAGCTGGAGAGGTCTCACCTGCACTGTGCAATGGAGCTGGAGAGGTCTCACCTGCACTGTCTGTGCAATGGAGCTGGAGAGGCCTCACCTGCACTGTGCAATGGAGCTGGAGAGGTCTCACCTGCACTGTGCAATGAAGCTGGAGAGGTCTCACCTGCACTGTGCAATGAAGCTGGAGAGGTCTCACCTGCACTGTGCAATGAAGCTGGAGAGGTCTCATCTGCACTGTGCAATGAAGCTGGAGAGGTCTCACCTGCACTGTGCAATGGAGCTGGAGAGGTCTCACCTGCACTGTCTGTGCAATGGAGCTGGAGAGGCCTCACCTGCACTGTGCAATGAAGCTGGAGAGGTCTCACCTGCACTGTGCAATGAAGCTGGAGAGGTCTCACCTGCACTGTGCAATGAAGCTGGAGAGGTCTCACCTGCACTGTCTGTGCAATGGAGCTGGAGAGGTCTCACCTGCACTGTGCAATGAAGCTGGAGAGGTCTCACCTGCACTGTGCAATGAAGCTGGAGAGATCTCACCTGCACTGTCTGTGCAATGGAGCTGGAGAGGTCTCATCTGCACTGTGCAATGAAGCTGGAGAGGTCTCACCTGCACTGTGCAATGGAGCTGGAGAGGTCTCACCTGCACTGTCTGTGCAATGAAGCTGGAGAGGTCTCACCTGCACTGTGCAATGAAGCTGGAGAGGTCTCACCTGCACTGTGCAATGAAGCTGGAGAGGTCTCACCTGCACTGTGCAATGAAGCTGGAGAGGTCTCACCTGCACTGTCTGTGCAATGGAGCTGGAGAGGTCTCATCTGCACTGTGCAATGAAGCTGGAGAGATCTCACCTGCATTGTGCAATGAAGCTGGAGAGGTCTCACCTGCACTGTGCAATGAAGCTGGAGAGGTCTCACCTGCACTGTGCAATGAAGCTGGAGAGGTCTCACCTGCACTGTCTGTGCAATGAAGCTGGAGAGGTCTCACCTGCACTGTGCAATGAAGCTGGAGAGATCTCACCTGCACTGTCTGTGCAATGAAGCTGGAGAGGTCTCACCTGCACTGTGCAATGAAGCTGGAGAGGTCTCACCTGCACTGTTTGTGCAATGAAGCTGGAGAGGTCTCACCTGCACTGTCTGTGCAATTAAGCTGGAGAGGTCTCACCTGCACTGTGCAATGAAGCTGGAGAGGTCTCACCTGCACTGTCTATGCAATGAAGCTGGAGAGGTCTCACCTGCACTGTGCAATGAAGCTGGAGAGGTCTCACCTGCACTGTACAATGAAGCTGGAGAGGCCTCACCTGCACTGTCTGTGCAATGAAGCTGGAGAGGTTTTTACACAAACTGCTTCCCGTTCGCCAGTCCACTTTGCCACGTTTGTTCTAGATGTTTGATTTCTTTGCCGCAAACATTCAGGGTTACAACTGACCCCGCAACACTGGGTGTTGTTTCAGTGAAACAGAACTGCGGTAATGGATTTGACCGACTTAGAGAAACAAGCTTTTCAAAAGGGGCCTAGAATAGAAACAGGCACCAAATTGAAGGGACAAAAAGAAAAAAAGGAAATTCGATTTTCACTGCAAATTTCACACACGCACACTCATACACACTCACGTGCAGACACACACACACACACACACATATATATCACACAGACACACACGTCTGTGACCCGCACCATGTGACTGTGGCCCGTGTAAAGTGACTCTGAGCTGCGCCATGTTCTTGCAGTTAAGCGGAACACAAAGAGATGAACAAACTCCTGGTGCTCAGCCACACAAACTGAAGCCTGTGCTCATTGTGGCTGAGTGTGTAACTGTCAGTGTCACTGCAGTCAGGCACAGAGCAGGAGGAGCGCAGGCAAGCTTCCCATCACCAGATGCACCTCCCCAGCATTCAGTCCAGAGTTATGTACAAGCAGGGAATGATAACTGAGCCCAGTTATTACAAACAGAGCGGATACACACATCTGAAAAATGTTACTTATTTCAGAAAGCTGGTACCTTTTACCTCTATAAATGTTTATTGCTGTATAGCATGGCAGAAGCATAGGAAAGTCTAATAAAGCAAAGTATAATGAAATCATGGAATAGCACAGGCAACAGGGCCCATCAGCTCTGCAAGAGACCCCCAGAATAATGTGTATCCTCTCCCAGTCCAGACTGCACCCCACCACCTCAACCTCTCCCCGTCCAGACTGCACCCCACAACCTCAACCTCTCCCCGTCCAGACTGCACCCCACAACCTCAACCTCTCCCTGTCCAGACTGCACCCCACCACCTCAACCTCTCCCCGTCCAGACTGCACCCCACAACCTCAACCTCTCCCCGTCCAGACTGCACCCCACAACCTCAACCTCTCCCCGTCCAGACTGCACCCCACCACCTCAACCTCTCCCCGTCCAGACTGCACCCCACAACCTCAACCTCTCCCCGTCCAGACTGCACCCCACCACCTCAACCTCTCCCCGTCCAGACTGCACCCCACAACCTCAACCTCTCCCCGTCCAGACTGCACCCCACAACCTCAACCTCTCCCCGTCCAGACTGCACCCCACAACCTCAACCTCTCCCTGTCCAGACTGCACCCCACCACCTCAACCTCTCCCCGTCCAGACTGCACCCCACAACCTCAACCTCTCCCCGTCCAGACTGCACCCCACCACCTCAACCTCTCCCCGTCCAGACTGCACCCCACAACCTCAACCTCTCCCCGTCCAGACTGCACCCCACAACCTCAACCTCTCCCCGTCCAGACTGCACCCCACAACCTCAACCTCTCCCCGTCCAGACTGCACCCCACAACCTCAACCTCTCCCCGTCCAGACTGCACCCCACAACCTCAACCTCTCCCCATCCAGACTGCACCCCACAACCTCAACCTCTCCCCGTCCAGACTGCACCCCACAACCTCAACCTCTCCCCGTCCAGACTGCACCCCACAACCTCAACCTCTCCCTGTCCAGACTGCACCCCACAACCTCAACCTCTCCCCGTCCAGACTGCACCCCACAACCTCAACCTCTCCCCGTCCAGACTGCACCCCACAACCTCAACCTCTCCCCGTCCAGACTGCACCCCACCACCTCAACCTCTCCCTGTCCAGACTGCACCCCACAACCTCAACCTCTCCCTGTCCAGACTGCACCCCACAACCTCAACCTCTCCCTGTCCAGACTGCACCCCACAACCTCAACCTCTCCCTGTCCAGACTGCACCCCACAACCTCAACCTCTCCCTGTCCAGACTGCACCTCACCCTCTCCAATTCCCCCTCTCTATGAATCCTCCCTCTCTATGAATCCCCTCTCTATGAATCCATCCTCTCTCTCTATGAATCCCCTCTCTATGAATCCCTTCCTCTCTATGAATCCCTCCTCTCGATGAATCCCCTCCTCTCGATGAATCCTCCCTCTCTATGAATCCCCACCTCTCTATGAATCCCCTCTCTATGAATCCCCTCCTCTCTATGAATCCCCTCTCTATAAATCCCCCCTCTCTATAAATCCCCTCCTCTCTATAAATCCCTCCTCTCTATGAATCCCCTCTCCTCTATGAATCCCTCCTCTCTATGAATCCCCTCCTCTCTATGAATCCCTCCTCTATGAATCCCCTCTCTATGAATCCCCTCCTCTCTATGAATCCCCTCCTCTCTATGAATCCCTCCTCTCTATGAATCCCCTCTCCTCTATGAATCCCTCCTCTCTATGAATCCCCTCCTCTCTATGAATCCCTCCTCTATGAATCCCCACTCTATGAATCCCCTCCTCTCTATGAATCCCCTCTCTATGAATCCCTCCTCTCTATGAATCCCCTCCTCTCTATGAATCCCCTCTCTATGAATCCCTCCTCTCTATGAATCCCCCCTCTCTATAAATCCCCTCCTCTCTATAAATCCCTCCTCTCTATGAATCCCCTCCTCTCTATGAATCCCCTCCTCTCTATGAATCCCCTCCTCTCTATGAATCCCCTCTCTATAAATCCCCCCTCTCTATAAATCCCCTCTCCTCTATGAATCCCTCCTCTCTATGAATCCCCTCCTCTCTATGAATCCCCTCCTCTCTATGAATCCCCTCCTCTCTCAGAATCCCCTCCTCTCTCAGAATCCCCTTTCTATGAATCCCCTCTCTATGAATCCCCTCTCTGTGAATCCCCTCCTCTCCATGAATCCCCTCTCTATGAATCCCCTCCTCTCTATGAATCCCCTCCTCTCTATGAATCCCCTCCTCTCTATGAATCCCCTCCTCTCTCAGAATCCCCTTTCTATGAATCCCCTCTCTATGAATCCCCTCTCTGTGAATCCCCTCCTCTCCATGAATCCCCTCTCTATGAATCCCCTCCTCTCTATGAATCCCCTCTCTATAAATCCCCCCTCTCTATAAATCCCCTCCTCTCTATAAATCCCTCCTCTCTATAAATCCCCTCTCCTCTATGAATCCCTCCTCTCTATGAATCCCCTCCTCTCTATGAATCCCCTCTATAAATCCCCCCTCTCTATAAAT
Source organism: Acipenser ruthenus (assembly GCF_902713425.1). Taxonomy (NCBI): domain Eukaryota; kingdom Metazoa; phylum Chordata; class Actinopteri; order Acipenseriformes; family Acipenseridae; genus Acipenser; species Acipenser ruthenus. Next base: position 9,728,903 of record NC_081216.1, on the reverse strand, counting down.
CCCCTCCTCTCTATAAATCCCTCCTCTCTATGAATCCCCTCCTCTCCTGTTCTCACTGCAATGCTCGCTCATCCAGTCAGCTCTCACGCAGCAGTCCGTAGTAACAGCGGTTGCTAAGAGTGATGCCATTGACTTAATTGGATTCTGAACCCAACTGGCATTCTTTAATTAACAACACTCTGAATGAGCACTGGCTTGTAATGACAGGTTGCCATTTAATGAACTGTAAATATTCTGGGACACCAGCCCGACAGAGACACAGTCAATCATTTCATTTTAGAAATATACTGCGGTGTACAATAGCAGACCCAAAGCTAGTTGAGGGCATGGCAAATGATAGACACATAGTGTAAAACATTGTAAAGACGTGATTAACCACAGTAAATCTGCAGTAAAAGTTGTAAAACATGGTAAAGACATGATTCACCACAGTAAATCTGCAATAAAAGCATGGGGAAAGCCTGTAAAGTTAACATGCAAAAATACCATGTACCTTCCTGACAATCACAAAACAAGACACATATTCTGATGGAAGACAGCAAGCCAGTTCCTTAGAGATGGCTTTAATGGCAGATCTGTCCCATTTGAACTCTGATTAAGGCTAAACCAAGTAACCCCCTATATTCTCATGTCTCTTCACAACCCAGCCCTACCCAGCACAGCTCCAAGAGTGCCTGAACTTCCTTGCCGTTACTGCAAGCTTGTGATGTCATCATGTAATCGGCTGTCCCCTGACAGATTTCAGATCAGTCCCCAACAGCGACTAGAAACACAGCAGAGAGACAGGGAGCAGAGAGAAGAGAGACAGACAGACAGACACAGAGAGAAGATAGACAAAGAGAAGAGAGACAGACAGACAGACACAGAGAGAAGAGACAGAGAAGAGAGACAGAGACAGACAGAGGCAAAGCAGAGTGACAGAGACAGACAGACAGAGACAGAGACAGACAGACAGAGAGCAGAGGGAGAGAGACACAGAGCAGAGAGAGCGCAGAGAGACAGACAGACAGACACAGAGAGAAGAGACAGAGAAGAGAGACAGAGACAGACAGAGGCAAAGCAGAGTGACAGAGACAGACAGACAGAGACAGAGACAGACAGACAGAGAGCAGAGGGAGAGAGACACAGAGCAGAGAGAGCGCAGAGAGACAGAGAGACGGCCACTTCAGAAGGAGATTCTTGCCTGCACAGCCTGGAGGTGAACCAGTTAAACATTCCTGAGAGCCCCTCATTTCAGAGAGGAACGGGGGGGACACTGAGTGTGAAAGGGGGTCCCTGTAACACAGCATGCTACTCTGGAATTACAGGGATGACAAACCCGAGTTCCCTGCACATTCACCCAGCGGAAGCCAATCATACCTGACCATCAGTGTTTGGAAATAAAATGCATTCCAGGCAGAAGTGAGAAGTGAGAAATTACAAACTCATACACTTGCCAGAACTTTTTACAAAACTGCATCAACATGAGAGAGTTAGCAACATCAGCCACTGCAACACAACAGCATTCTTCAAGATAATCAAAACTAATACAGAAACAGTTTTTCATGAAAGCAAAACACTACAATAAAAAAACAGTGAAAGAGGAAGATTTTGAATACTCACAGGTTTGAGCTTTAGTTTGAGGCTCATGGTGATGTGTGTTTGTGTGAGAGAGTTAGAAAACAGTGAGAGAGGGAGAAGAAGGAGCGGCCAACACAGACCGCCCACTCTCTGCTCCCCCTGAACAAACTGACCAACACAGACCGCCCACTCTCTGCTCCCCCTGAACAAACTGACCAACACAGACCGCCCACTCTGCTCCCCCTGAACAAACTGACCAACACAGACCGCCCACTCTGCTCCCCCCTGAACAAACTGACAAGCACACACACACACAGTGACACACACACAATCAATCAACCCATCTTTATTTTATATAGCGCCTTTCATAGTGGACCACCATCACAAAGCACTTTACAAGATACAGTAAAAAACAATGCATAATACATTAAATACAAGGCTAGGGTGTGAAAAGACTAAAACACACTGACAAACATACACACACTGACAAACACACACACACACACCGACACACACACGCACTGACAAACGCACACACACACCGACACACACACGTACTGACAAACGCACACACACACACACTGACAAACGCACACACACACACACTGACAAACGCACACACACAGTGACACACACACGCACTGACAAACGCACACATGCACTGACAAACACAAACCGACACACACTGACAAACACACACACACACCGATGTACACACACACACACACACACTGACAAACGCACACACACACTGACAAACGCACACACACACACACTGACAAACGCACACACACACACACTGACAAACACACACACACACCGACACACACACACCGACACACACACGCACTGACAAATACACACACACACACACACACACACACATTCTATCAGGATTCGTTTTTAAACATAGTTATACATGACTGATCACTGAACAACGATTGCATGCATGTCCATTTTTCAATCAATGAGCCAGGATAATGCCATCAGAAATAATCAAACATCGCATACTGTGGGCTTGAAGCTAGCAAGACCTTGATTCAGAGACAGACACAGAGACAGACACAGAGACACCAAGTTAGTCTGAACCCAGTCGAGTGACAGCGGTTCCAGTGTTATCTGCACTGGAGTTTGGGAAGGATCTCTACTGAGCAACACATTGCACACGCTATCCCTCAGAGCTGTCATACTGATTTCAACAGTGCGAATGCAATTTCTAAAGCATGAAAAATAGAAGCAGCAGCCAAGCAGCAAAAACAGAGGCACAAAGCGAGCTGCAGCTCAGTCAGTCCAGAGAGGAGAAGCGATTCAGACTGCAGACTCCCCCTGAGAGCCCTGAACCCTCAACACAGTCACAAAGCACTGCCACGAGGAGCACTAGCACCGAGCGAATATCACTGAAAAACCAAAATACATGACATGAAAAGAGATTGAAACAAGAAAATGGTTTACTAATGACACACATAGCTGTGAGTTGCTTGTCCTGCACTGTCCTGAGGGAATACTTCCTGGAGTGCGTGACCTTTTCCCGTCACTAATATGCCGAATCTTAAGCTGCTGGATTGTGGGATGAGTAGCACAGGCTGGGAAATCATAAAATAGAAGCAGGAACACGGATTACACATTTTATATATGTGTACCGTTCCTAAAATGAATACGTGGTATGAAGCATTGCCCCTGTCTCTGGTCTTACCCTTCAGAAGGTACTGTAAGCACTGGCAACATTAGTTACAATACATTCAGAAGAAGCCTGTTTTTTAATGCACAGGGACTGAAGGCTTCCTACAGTAGGCTCCCAGTTGCAGCGGTTCTGTAGAGAGCCGCAATGAGCATAACGATCAGTCTGAAGGACAGATCTGTGACTGCACAAAGTGTCTCCATTTAGACAGTGCCTATCTGTGATCAAACTGCAGAGACAGGGACTGAAGCAAGCTGAGAAAGGGACCAAGACATTATACAGTGTGGCAGTGAAGTCCCTTTCCACTGCTTCTGTTATTACATTCCCTCATCCAGATACACTGCGAACAAGAGGATGCCACCCCAGCATCAGCATCTGCATGAAGATTAGAACTGGGGCCGCACTGGCACAGCCAGCAGATTAATAAAGCCTGCACACATCCAGGCATCCATTGTGCTGATGTAATGTGGTCTCTATTCATATGGGATGTACAGAATTGGACTCTGCAGGGAAGGGCAGGGAGCCAGCTTCAAAAGCAAGCCTGTCCAGTATGTGTGTGGAGCGAGGGAGGGCACACCGTTAGGGATTATGTGTGTCGTGTGTGGAGCGAGGGAGGGCACACCGTTAGGGATTATGTGTGTCGTGTGTGGAGCGAGGGAGGGCACACCGTTAGGTATTATGTGTGTCGTGTGTGGAGCGAGGGAGGGCACACCGTTAGGTATTATGTGTGTCGTGTGTGGAGCGAGGGAGGGCGGACCATTAGGGATTATGTGTGTCGTGTGTGGAGCGAGGGAGGGCACACCATTAGGGATTATGTGTGTCGTGTGTGGAGCGAGGGAGGGCACACCGTTAGGCATTATGTGTGTCCTGTGTGGAGCGAGGGAGGGCACACCATTAGGGATTATGTGTGTCCTGTGAGAAGCGAGGGAGGGCACACCGTTAGGAATTATGTGTGTCCTGTGTGGAGCGAGGGAGGGCACACCGTTAGGGATTATGTGTGTCCTGTGTGGAGCGAGGGAGGGCACACCGTTAGGGATTATGTGTGTCCTGTGTGGAGCGAGGGAGGGCACACCGTTAGGGATTATGTGTGTCGTGTGTGGAGCGAGGGAGGACACACCATTAGGGATTATGTGTGTCGTGTGAGGAGCGAGGGAGGGCACACCGTTAGGGATTATGTGTGTCGTGTGTGGAGCGAGGGAGGGCACATCGTTAGGGATTATGTGTGTCCTGTGTGGAGCGAGGGAGGGCACACCGTTAGGGATTATGTGTGTCGTGTGTGGAGCGAGGGAGGACACACCGTTAGGGATTATGTGTGTCGTGTGAGGAGCGAGGGAGGGCACACCGTTAGGGATTATGTGTGTCGTGTGTGGAGCGAGGGAGGGCACACCGTTAGGGATTATGTGTGTCGTGTGTGGAGCGAGGGAGGACACACCATTAGGGATTATGTGTGTCGTGTGAGGAGCGAGGGAGGGCACACCGTTAGGGATTATGTGTGTCGTGTGTGGAGCGAGGGAGGGCACATCGTTAGGGATTATGTGTGTCCTGTGTGGAGCGAGGGAGGGCACACCGTTAGGGATTATGTGTGTCGTGTGTGGAGCGAGGGAGGACACACCGTTAGGGATTATGTGTGTCGTGTGAGGAGCGAGGGAGGGCACACCGTTAGGGATTATGTGTGTCGTGTGAGGAGCGAGGGAGGGCACACCGTTAGGGATTATGTGTGTCGTGTGTGGAGCGAGGGGGGGCACACCATTAGGGATTATGTGTGTCCTGTGTGGAGCGAGGGAGGGCACACCATTAGGGATTATGTGTGTCGTGTGTGGAGCGAGGGGGGGCACACCGTTAGGGATTACGTGTGTCGTGTGTGGAGCGAGGGGGGGCACACCGTTAGGGATTATGTGTGTCGTGTGTGGAGCGAGGGAGGGCACACCGTTAGGGATTATGTGTGTCGTGTGTGGAGCGAGGGAGGGCACACCGTTAGGGATTATGTGTGTTGTGTGTGGAGCGAGGGGGGGCACACCATTAGGGATTATGTGTGTCCTGTGTGGAGCGAGGGGGGGCACACCATTAGGGATTATGTGTGTCCTGTGTGGAGCGAGGGAGGGCACACCATTAGGGATTATGTGTGTCCTGTGTGGAGCGAGGGGGGGCACACCGTTAGGGATTATGTGTGTCGTGTGTGGAGCGAGGGGGGGCACACCGTTAGGGATTATGTGTGTCGTGTGTGGAGCGAGGGAGGGCACACCGTTAGGGATTATGTGTGTTGTGTGTGGAGCGAGGGAGGGCACACCGTTAGGGATTATGTGTGTTGTGTGTGGAGCGAGGGAGGGCACACCATTAGGGATTATGTGTGTCGTGTGAGTGACAGCATATCCAATAATCTGCTGTAGGGTATTCAGCTCTGCAGATGAGTGGCATTAAACTGATATTAAAAAGACCATTTTCTGACCTATTTTCTGAACCTACTGTGAGGAATTTTTACGTGGGCGCTAAATCAAAACATCTCTGCAGGAAATGTACAAATGATTTTATAAGAGAGAAGATGAGCCTGCAGTCAACCTCTGTCAGTCTATACAGTCGACAGTGTGTTACAGAATACTGGGACTGCCAAAGAAAGCAAAATACAATGTTATCAGGAAGTGTCAACAAGGAGGAATGTGTAAACAAAGCAGAATGTTCTGGCAGACTTCAATTCTATTAAAAAATAAGATCTGTGTTAAAGGAGGCACATGCGGTAACTGCAGTTTATGTGACTGTGACTGAGATTCAAATGAATGGAATAAATCCCAATGATCTTGCAGATATTCATGTCAACTCCTGCAGTTCAAAAGTAAGACAGAAACAGAGACAGAGACAGAGAGAGAGACAGGGACAGGGACAGAAACAGAGACAGGGACAGGGACAGAGAGACAGAGAGAGAGAGACAGAGAGAGAGAGAGACAGAGAGAGAGAGAGAGACACAGACAGGCAGAGACAGAGCCCAAAGAACTAAAAGACATATACAAGACACTGGAGCTCAAGAAACTAGGGAGTGCAGCTGAGTGATAATGAAAACAGGGTGTGATCATGTGATTATACAGAAGGGCCTGTCCTCTCCAGTTCTGAGCATATAGCAGACAGACAAAGGGAGAGAGGGACACAAGGAGAGGGAGAGAGAGGGGAGGGAGTGGGTAGGGATGGAGAGTGACAGGGGAGAAGGGAGATGGGATATAGAGGGGAGGGGGTGGGGAAGGAGGGAGAGGGATAAGGGAGGCAGACAGATGGAGAGGGGAGAGAGACAAAATGAGAGTAAATTGAGCCTCTAAGAGATTCCTATATGTGTCCTATCTTGATCTATTTGAAATTGTGTGCGTCTCTAATCCTTAGTGTCATTTCGGAAAGGGAAAGTCAGCCTCCTAATTTAGAGCATGCGTCCTGATCGAGGTGTGAAATGAACCGCTGCCTGTGTGTGTGATTCACAGAGTCTGTGAGGAAGCGCACCCCATTTACTCTGTCCTCTAGCCCCATTAGCCAGCCCTGCCAAGGTCAATGTGAGCACAGGGGGTGGGACAGAGCTCGACAGCAACACAGCAGCAACACGCATATCAGGACTAACCAGGACTCACTGACTGCCTGCCTGACCTTCCGCCAGCCAGCACTCCTCTCGCTGCTGAATAATCAATACTGAGCAGCAAGCTGTGAAGGACCTAGCGCTGCATTCTCACTCACTACTCGCTTTCAAGACAGAAAGCAGGAAGTGAACTGTGAGGAGAGATCTTGCCCGCTGGCTCACAGAGTGACACACCCCGAAGAATAAGTAAGAAACTAACTGTGACAGCCTGAGATCCATTACTAACCACAGCTTAACATCTGGAACTACCTCTGGCCTAATAACGAACCTGATACATGACAACACCAGTGATCTATTCTGTCACCATTGATTTGATTAAATTAGGTGTAGCAAGATTATGAAAACCAACATGTGAATCTCTAACCTTTAATAAAACAAAGAAAAATCATAGATAAATTCAATTCCCTTTTAGCTTGGAAAAAATATATCAGGAAAATATAAATTAATTTGGAGATTTTTTTTTTATTTCAACAAAGAATAAAGGCCTCAAAATAAAACTACTGCGCCGATTCCAAATACGACGGCTTCTAAACAGGTCATCAGTCTGGAGGCAACGTTAATGTGGAGTGCGTCTGTCCCAGTAGACGTGTACGAGGAGGAGCCACAGCAGGAGGCATTCGCAGTTCACTTCAATGAATGTGACAAGGAACAGAGTCAGCCTCTGACAGCCTGTCCACAGCAGGGGGAGAGAAGCAGATCGACCACACCAAGGAAAGGCTGACATCTAGTGGACAGCACTGGAACTTCATACATGCCACTGAATGTATCTTTAGTCCTAAACTTTGTGAGCTCACAACACCCCCATGACATACAGCAGGCATTCGAGCCTCTCAGAGCAGTGCTCCTGTAAATGAATGGGCCGTCTGCCCAGGGCGCAGGCTTGTCCTGTCTCAAGGTCGCTCCTGTATGTGAAACCAGTTTGAGAAGCACGGCCTGGGAGTGCAGCAGCTCTGTGTCTTTAGCATATCACTCTCCAGTGAAGGTTTGAACAGGGCTATTGTGATTCTATTACAAAACAGTCACATTAGCAGAGCACAGCCGTATCAGCAATGTGAACATCCCAATGGATTTGAAATGTGCTCCATACAGGACCGCAGCAGTACTGACACGGTGCCGTGATGCAGCGACAGAGCCCCAGCGCTGCACCCTCCTACCAATGCAGCTGCCCCAGCGCTAGCATTGCTTTGCTATCGGGGTGCCATCGCACTGCTATTAAACATTGCTTGGGAAGGTCACTAGTGTAGCAGTGCCTTCATTACAGTCCTGTATCAGAGTGCAGGATCTCTGAGCTCAGCCCTCACTCCAGATGCTGTTGTCATTAATGTGATCAACGCAGGCAGCTCTCTATTTGAAAAGGCTTAGATCCCTCAGAATTCATTTCACAGAGATCACCTCCGGCTACTGGCTGCAAATTACTTTCAGTCACTTGGCAGATTGGTCTGGAATGGGAGTCCTGACCCCAGGTGAAAGTCTTCACATCCCAACTGCTGAGAGTCCAGCAGACTCCATTGATTCAGGATGGAAGTCATGCAGCCTTTATTTCAGATCTCTAACTTCCTTTTTAACTAATAAAGATGCGACAAAATGAATAGAACCTATATTTCTGAGAAGTATCTTTCACACCCCAGGCGACACGACAGGCAATGCGGGGACAATGTAAAATAAATAATAGGATTGAATCAAATTTTTTGTGATTTACTACGGAATTGAGCAATCAGAGAACAGCTTACATGCACATGGTCCACCAAGGTGAAGCAGTAGAGTTTTCTTTCTTGATATAATGCGTCTTGTCATAGGAAAAGGGGGTGGGGACAGAACGCCTAGCCCCAGACACAGCCTAACCAATAAGGACGTGCCGCGGGTAAACCAACAGACTCCTTTGTCTAGAATAGTATAAGAACATGGCTCCAGGAGTCATATTTGGCCAGTTTTAATCTTCTGAGATCTGTTTTGCCATTGACACGAGAAACAAAATAACAAAAGACTGCGTCGTTCATCAAGACTCCCGACCATCTCGTCGAAATCGAACTAAGTAGATTTCTTAATTCTTCATTAAGGCACAGCTAAATCATCGAGGTTTGCAAGGTCGTGTGAGATAGTAAAAGCGTGGGTTTGGTGTGATTGGTGCATGCCTTGTAATAATGTCAGTCTATGCTACGGCTGCATTAACCAGCGTTTGATTGAGGGGAAGGTTTGGTGCCTAATGCAAACTGTGCCTAATCACAGAGCTTGTGTTAAAGGCACAGTGTCCCGCCCGTATGGGTTTACAAAGAAATAGCGCTGGGACAAATATTGAAATGTTGGCCCAAACACTGCTTGAAATACATTGGGTGGCATGAATGGTCATGTTCATATTAGTTCATATAAAATAATGCGTAAATGAGACTTTATTAAAAAGATGCGAAGGAAACCAATGCAGAAATAACATCTGAAATTAATCCCATGCACTCATTTTACTGCCTTTTATTTAAAAGGCATCTACTGTAATATGGTACACAGGGTTAATCCAGGCGCTTCTCTGTGGATGTTAAACATGCTGTCAATGGAAAAGGGGCGTGTGTTTAGACTGCTGATGTGACGCTGTGACAGATCAGCAGATCAAGTGGAGTTTAATTACAGCTCAAAACAGTTCTATTGGCCTCCATTGATTCGTTTTTTTCCACAGCAGCCAACATGCCAGAAGCTATGGCATGTTACACAGCACACTGCAACCTGGATAAGACAAGGTCTCTCCCACTGTTTGAAACGACCAGCCTCTTAAAAGAATGCATAACCAAGGTGCTTCCCTGTTACCATTAGCAAAGCTGGGCTCTATTGTCAAAAGGTCTAGCTGAGAGATGTCTTATCCAAGGAAGCTGACCCCCTGGCAGGCTCTCTCAGTCCGCTGTGCGCTCGTCTCTCATACAGTACAACACTCAGGGTCATGGATGACTATAGTTTATTACATGGCAATGGCACTGCTGTGTATTTGTTCTTCTGCAGCGCGTCTCTTTATGATTTATTGCTCGAGGTGCTTTGCTATTCTGTAAAATACGCAAAGCAGAATGGAATAAGATAAGATGATGAAGATCATTATACATACAGTTCTTATACATACTCACAGGCTATTCAGGGGGTTACAGTTTGCTCAATCTCGTATCATTACTTCAGTGCTTGGTCATTTCATGCTTTACATAGAACTGAACTGACCAGACTGAATGGCAGAGTCACACACCAGAGGCATTGGCAATCAACTTTTCCAGAGGGATTATTTGTGAAAAGATTCTGACTGATTTAAAAATGAATCTCAGTCACAACAGCCATGCACATGGACTCTACAGGGAAACGATGACAGTGTCATTTGAAGTGGAATGGTTGTGTGTTTGTAACCTGCTGGCTTCCTATTTGGGTGCTTTGTAGTGGTGGTCTCACAGCATGCAGTGACATTTCAGTGAAATACAGCAGCGCTCTGCACAGCCCACCTGCGTGACCTTCTCTGTGACGTTCTGTGTTCGGTCTTTCAGCTTGCTGGCAGCGATGATCTCGATCTCCGTGGCCGAGGCCGGGCGCAGCTTCTCCGCGCCCAGGTCCCCCAAGTTCAGGGTGATATGGGGGATCTTGTGGATGGTGCGGTAGCGCATGAGGTCCGAGTCTGAGGTGGAGTTCAGCAGGCTGGGCTTGAAGGCATTCGGAGCGCCTGGGAGGGGCGAGAGCAGAAGTGGGGGGGGGGGGGGGGGGGGCGGATTACTAACTTTGAAACCTGTTTCATTCACTAGCTCTCCAGCATAGGAGGGCTATGGTTTCAATTGTTTAACTGACCAATGTAATATTCATTTCAGTTCAGAGCAAGCAATTAGTTAATTTTACTTCCTAACCCTAGAGTGTAATTGCCCTCCAAAACCTAATTGGACGTCACTGAATTAGGGGATGGCAGTCTGGCAGTCTAAAGGATGATGCCTGTGTTCCTGTGTGCCACTGTGTGCCTCTGTGTTCCTGTGTGCCTCTGTGTGCCTCTGTGTTCCTGTGTGCCTCTGTCTTTGTATCCCTGGGTATCAGTCCCTGTGTCTCTCCCTGTGTGTCTTTGTGTCAGTCTCTCTGTCTCTCTGTATCTCTGTGTGTCAGTGTCTATGTCAGTCTCTCAGTCTCTATCTGTGTCCCTGGGTGTCAGTGTCTCTGTGTCTGTCTCTCTCTGTGTCCCTGGGTGTCAGTGTCTCTGTGTCTGTCTCTCTCTGTGTCCCGGGTGTCAGTGTCTCGGTATCTGTCTCTCTCAGTCCTAGGTGTCAGTCTGCCCCTCACCTGTGTTTGGGACACAGCCTCCCCTCATGGCATCAATGTGGTCGAGCGATGAAGCCCGGCGCAGGCTCTGCATGCTGTCCCGGGAGTGTGTTCGGGACAGGCTGCCCGTGTTGAAGGGTGTGTCCGGGTCCAGGTGGTTGGGCGCGCGCTTGGGGGAGGAGTGGCTCACTGGCTCCGGCTGCCGGTCCTGTTCAATCAGAGCCTCCGTCTCAGACTGAGTGCAGCTCTCCTTCGAGGGGATCCGGAACTCCTTCAAGGGCACCTCCTCACTGCAGGGCTGGGGGAGGAGTGGAGAGGAGGGGGAGAGGGCAGAGATGGGAGAGGAAGGAGAGGAGGAGAGGAGGAAGAGGTGGGAGAGGGGAGAGGTGGGGAGAGGAGGAGAGAGGGGGAGAGGTGGGAGAGGGGAGAGGTGGAGAGGAGGGGAGAGGGGAGAGGTGGGAGAGAGGGAGAGGAGGGGAGAGGTGGGGAGAGGAGGGGAGAGGGGGAGAGGTGGGAGAGGGGAGATGGGAGAGTGCACAAAAATGAAATACACTCTCAACTTGATTAGACAGCCACCCAACACTAAGAAACACCAGAGGGAAATATTTGAACTTACAATACAATAAGTAACATACACAAGAACGGAAAAAAACAAGTGCCAAAGTATAATTAGCAGATCCCAGAATAAAACTGTTCCATGCAATAACTGACTGCATAATTTAACACATTTCTTTACAAAGCTTAAATTAGAGTGGAAGTGCATGTGACAGCCTGTTCAGAGCATGGCAGCAAGCCTCCCTTTTCACAGCTTTCCAGTGAATACCTTCTAGTGTAGAAACACGCTGTGAGGGGGAGGTGTGAAGAGAAGGCTGAGGGAGCAGCCGTCATTCAGGACTGAGGTCAGGCTGAGTGAGGAGAGCTGGGAGACCAGCAGCGAGCACACATGCTGCTTTTAATATGCTTTCTAGAATGTCTGTAAACATTCAGGGTGTTTTTTTTATTGCAATGACTTTAATACTATGTTATTCTTTATTTTATTTGATAAGGTAGATGTTTTTACAATGAGTTCAGGAGCTGCTCTTCAGTTTCAGTTCCTGCCATAGAGGTATGTAGAGTAATAAAGGCTGATCAGTGTTTTATATTAGTACACTCCAGCACTATAGATCAGTGTTGTATATTAGTGTTGCTCCAGCACTGTCTAGTGCACAGCTAGTGTATTGCAAGCAACCTAAAGGAAATCCAAAGTGGCAGATCACAAGATGGCGCTGTTACTGATGTAGCCATGGTTACAAATATCTCTGGCAGACAACTAGACCTGGAGAGAGCAGCTCCTGGACTCAAGTACAAGCACCTGAGCACCGACACAATCACAACACTGGAGTATCTGCAATAGGAACCACTCAGAATTATTGCAAACATCATACAAAAAAAGACAATGTCAAACTACTTACTCTTTAACTAAAACATCGATTCCATGTGTTTTATGTGCATAACACTGAAACTTTATAACTGCAGCATGTCTTCATGGGGCTGGAAAATAACCCCTTGTCTGTATCGCTGGTGTTCTGTCAGGATGAATCGTTTTGAACCTGGCTGAGGACAGGGCATTCCTGGCAATCTGTACCTCAGTGCATACCCTTCAGAGGAACACTGTGGTTCAATGGCTTTGGGGTTATTGTTCATGAACACATGTGAGTGGGAGTGATCCTGTCTATATCGCAGGGTAGTGCTGGGGGTACACACTGCTGCGAGTGATCCTGTGTCTCTGTACCGCAGGTGATGATGGGGTGTAGAGGTGGGCAGGCTACCGATCCCGGACCAGCCCTCTTATCCACTCTGAATGTGCTCGGTGTCTGGCCAGTAGGGTTCACTGTTGTGCGATGAAGAGAAACAATCCCTTCTGGTTTCCCATCCCCCACCCCAGGAGCGTCAGAGCCAATGTGTCGCCGTCCTCGGGGTCCCCAGCAAAGTTCGGCCTCCTTGCACAGCTTGGAAGTGAACCGGCGCCGTCCAACCTGTGTGACTCATCCTGCGCTCCCTGCGGCAGCGCTTTAACTGGATGAGCCACTCGGGGACTCCTCTCAGTTCCGGCTTTTTAACTCACATCGCAATGCATTCTGGTACGTGTAGTCCTGCTTCTTTTAACAAAAAGTTACAAGTTAAAGATACCTGAGACAGGTGAAAGATACCAGAATGCACTGCATCCCAAACTGTCCTGGTGAACCTAGAGCTATATGATCACCCTAAATTTCACAAGAAAGACTGGACAGCATTATGCCTGGACACTGGCATTGCAGGGAGAGCCCATCACTGTGTCACCCCCACCTCTTCATACAGCACAGCTGCTCCTCTGTACGTACTGACCAGCACTGGGCTAACCATTCAGAACCGAGCCTGGGACTGCAGCGTGGAGGAGGAAGGGGGTTTGAGAGCTCACCTCTAAATAGTCGACTATGACTCCATCAAACTGCTCCGTGGACAGGGAGGTGCGCCGCAGAGCGATGGCTCTCAAAGACGGCAGCTTCAGCCTCAGACGCCTGTTCTGTCCTGAGGAGGGGAGATAGCGGAGGGGGGTGGAGGGGTGAGGGGTGAGGGGTGAGGGGTGAGGGATGAGGGATGAGGAGGGGAGGGGGGGGAGAGTACATTAAGGAATTGAATGTTTTTAATTTTAATTACATCTTTGTGCACAGGATAATGCTCTTAACAGTTTATAAGTGTAGTTGCTATTGATAAGATGCTATGATGACGTGACAAACAATTAAAATATCCTCATTGCAGCGCTCAGGACAGACATTTGTCATCATCAACAGCAATATGCTACTCGCTTTCCCCCAGTTTCTCCAATCTATCCACTTAATGTTATTTTCACTCAGGTCTGCAACTACAGATGATCCCCCAGACACCTGCTAATCTCCTCCCGGCTCCTCCCTGTACTGACCTGTTGGGATCCAGGGAGCTCCTCCCGGCTCCTCCCTGTACTGACCTGCTGGGATCCAGGGAGCTCATCCCGGCTCCTCCCTGTACTGACCTGTTGGGATCCAGGGAGCTCCTCCCGGCTCCTCCCTGTACTGACCTGTTGGGATCCAGGGAGCTCCTCCCGGCTCCTCCCTGTACTGACCTGCTGGGATCCAGGGAGCTCCTCCCGGCTCCTCCCTGTACTGACCTGCTGGGATCCAGGGAGCTTCTCCCGGCTCCTCCCTGTACTGACCTGCTGGGATCCAGGGAGCTCCTCCCGGCTCCTCCCTGTACTGACCTGTTAGGATCCAGGGAGCTCCTCCCGGCTCCTCCCTGTACTGACCTGCTGGGATCCAGGGAGCTTCTCCCGGCTCCTCCCTGTACTGACCTGCTGGGATCCAGGGAGCTCCTCCCGGCTCCTCCCTGTACTGACCTGCTGGGATCCAGGGAGCTCCTCCCAGCTCCTCCCTGTACTGACCTGCTGGGATCCAGGGAGCTCCTCCTGGCTCCTCCTGTACTGACCTGCTCGGGTCCAGCTCTGCTCCAGTTTGTGCCTCAGGCCCCCCCTACTGGCCGATCTCCCCCGCAGCACCTCGAAGTTCAGGATGAACATGATGACGGCCCCCTCCTCGTTCTTCACAGGAACCACATCGACCAAGCAGGGCAGGCAGGCTCCTGAAACACAGACACAGTACGGTTAGGACAGCAGAGAGAACTGCACACACACATAGGAGACACACACACAGGAGAGACATACACAGGAGAGACATACACAGGAGACACACACACACAGGAGAGACATACACAGGAGAGACACACACTCACACTAGCACTCACGCATGGTTAGGACGAGAACCCCCCCTCCTGTCTATAATAATATTAATATCTTTATATAGAGCCCTTTCATAGTGGACCACCATCACAAAGCGCTTTACAGAGGTAGGCTGTGAACTATGCATTATATGCAGAGTCACTTACAATAGGACATTGATTTAACATCTCATCTGCAGGACGGCGCACAAGGAGGTTAAGTGACTTGCTCAGGGTAACACAGTGAGTCAGTCAGTGGCAGAGGTGGGCTTTGAACCGGTGACCTTCTGGTTACAAGCCCTGGACTTTAACCACGGGACCACACTGCCTTACACCTGTGTCACGCTTTCATTCCCAAAGGACATTGTAAATGGCATTTATAGACACAAGTTTTTTCAGAAGTGTTTTTTTCTGAGATATGGAAGTTCAGTTCAAACTGCAGCTTAAAAGTTCTTCACTTCCTCTCTAAGCGCTTCTGCTGAAATATGTTAAACAAATGAAGGTTATTAGTACTGAGTCCCACACTGCTGCCAAGGCTGAGAGCTAATACTGTGAGTCATTCATGAAGAGGAGCCTGGAATAAACAGTTTCCAGTAATCTGTTAGTGTCAGCCAAGAGACAGGTCCCTATTGCCCTGACGTCTCATTCATCAATGCATCAACAAGCTTCTTATACCTAAACTGTAAAGCGCCTTTCAGTGGCAGAAACGCCTGAATAAAGGCTCTCTGTGTTACCTTGTGTAAAACACTTTGAGCACAGGCTGTGAGACAGGCAGCTGCGCAGGGAAAGACGTGCGCCACTCAGAAATGACAAGGGGTGATACCAAACAGCCCGCTCTCCACAGGGCTGCCTGCTGTGCCTGGCTGACTGGCAGCACTGGAGGGCTGGATCCCAGGATCCCGATGTGCGCCAGTGCTTCTCCGGGGCTCTGGGGGGCAGTCAGGCTGCGAGTGAGCAGGAGAGGGAGAGGGAGGGTGCCCTCAGCTAATCCATCTCCTCCCCACACTGGAAACATGATACCAGCTCACACAGCTCAGCCGTGGACAGGGCACAGCACAGCGTGGGCAGCTTTTATTTTCCTTTCTAAAAAAAAGCTCAGTCCTGATGGACAGCTTATTGTTTCCGTGAGAAGTCACTGAATGAGATGCAACCAGAGAACCATTCGTTTACCCAACAATATTGCTGCTGTATTCTGCACTACTCTAACTCTTCCAGCACTGTAGCTCATGGGTATCTATCTTTGCCTTCTCTTATTACCTGATTAGAATGTTTCATTTTTCTCTTTTATAATGCACTGGTCTTGTATCTCTGTCCCTGTGTGTCTCTGTGCCTATGTGTCTCTGTGTCTGTGTGTCTCTATGCCTGTGTGTCTGCTAGTGTATCTCTGTATCTGTTTGTGTATCTCTGTGCTTGTGTGTCTCTGTGCTTGTTTGTCTCTTTGCCTGTGTGTCTCTGTCACTGTGTGCCTCTGTGCCTGTGTGTCTCTGTGCTTGCGTGTCTGCTTGTGTATCTCTGTGTCTGTGCCTGTGTGTCTCTGTGCCTGTATCTCTGTGCCTGCGTGTCTCTGTGTCTGTGCTTGTGTGTCTCTGTGCCTGTATGTCTCTGTGCCTGTATCTTTGTCCCATGTCACTGTGCCTGTGTTTCTCTGCCTGTGACTCTGTCCCGTGTCTCTGTGCCGTGTCTCTGTGCCGTGTCTCTGTGCAGTCTTTGTCCTGTGTCTCTGTGCCTGTATCTCTGTGTGTCTCTGTGCCTGTGTCTCTGTGGCTGTGTCTCTGTCCCGTGTCTCTGTGCCCGTGTCTCTGTGCCGTGTCTCTGTGCCCGTGTCTCTGTGCCGTGTCTCTGTGCCCGTGTCTCTGTCCCGTGTCTCTGTGCCCGTGTCTCTGTGCCCGTGTCTCTGTACCATGTCTTTGTCCTGTGTCGCTGTGCCTGTACCTCTGTGTGTCTCTGTGCCTGTATCTCTGTGTCTGTGTCTTTGTGCCTGTGTCTCTGTGCCTGTGTCTCTGTCCCGTGTCTCTGTGTGTCTCTGTGCCTGTATCTCTGTGTGTCTCTGTGTGTCTCTGTGCCTGTGTCTCTGTCCCGTGTCTCTGTGCCTGTGTCTCTGTGCCTGTGTCTCTGTGCCTGTGTCGCTGTTCTCTCGTACCTCCCTTGGTGTAGTACAGCACCTCTACCTTCCTCTCCTCAGAGCCCAGGAGGGCCTGTGCCAGCCCTGCCACCGCAGTCTTCAGTGTGCCCGGCCCTGCCAGGAACTCGCAGGTGCAGGGCTGCTGCATGATCTCTGCCCGCGAGTACTCAAACATCTCGCAGAAGCCGTCATTGCAGTAGATTATAGCGCAGTTCTTCATCTGGGCATTGGCAATCAGGAACTTGCGGTCTGTGGAGGGAGCGAGAGACAGGCGGTTAGGAAAGAAAGATACAGATACCTACTCCCCTTCCCTGCACAGGTCAGCTGATCAGCAATCAGCCCTCCTGCTTTTATCTGTAGTACACTGTATGACAAGTTTCTACAGTACACTTCACTTTAATCCAATCAAGCCCACAATCAGCAATATACAACCCTTAATGAAATAGGGAGAAGTACTCTGTGCTGAATAGGAGACCCCATACTGGTGATGAAGATTACTCATGGAATGGATCTCCATTTGAAAAGTTCTATATGAGTTCTCATATTCTGTAAGATTCTCTTCTTCTTGTTTTCTGGTTTTGCACATTGTATTACTGCATCAGAAAGCAGCCTTGTGGCACTGGCACCTCTATTCATTATTTCAGCGCTATGTGACTTTGAAAAAAGTAAACCCAACTAAAACTAGTGAAATAGTTTCAGTGTCTTGTTTAATATAGAGGCATAGCCAAGCCTGATGCAAAGTAATGTTTACAAGGCGTAAAAAATCAAGTACAAAATGAAAAAACCAAGACATGCTTGTGAATTGCAGTCATTCCACTGCCACACTCAGGACTCGATCGATTCCATGGAAGTGTGAGCTACAGCTAACTGGACCACAATGTTCACTGTGGTGCTTTCCCCATGCATATGCTGAGAATGTGATGTACCACAGTTTATACGTGTTTCACCATATTCAGATGTGATTTCCCATGCTTGCACTAGTCTGCCCTCCTGGTTTACTGCAGTAGTGGTTCTCAAAGCACAGTGCTCCCTAACTCTATGCTGTGAATTGCTGCTGGCTGCGACAGTACAGTCCACATTGAGACACCAGCAATACTGTATAATGTATGGGGCCCTCATTCACCGAGCTGTGTAATTACAGCACAGAGCAGGGATCAGAATCCACAGCACCACTGAAGCAGACGTAATGAAAACACTGCAAATGAAATGGGATTTCTTTGTTCTGCAGGACATTGAAAAGACTCAGTAGAGAGCATTAAGTGAACAGACTGCAGTGCATTTGAATGTGTAACAATCCTTTGTCTTGTACCCGGCTACCTGCATAGGGAAATGTGCCTGCAAGCCACTGTTAAGAATCGACCCAATCGAGCAGGAGCAGACAGCTTGACAGGATACAGCTTCATTCATTAGTGCAGTTCATGTGGGACAGGAGGCTCCTTCATGCAATCAATACATCACAGCCCTTCCATTCTCTCAAACTGAATCTGTAACAGCCCATAATAACTGTGTCCCCTGTACCTGTAATAGTGAGATAATAGAACCTGAGCTAAAATAACTGCAGCACTTATTGAACTTATTAATACATTCAAAAATAAAACACAAAGTGTGCAAACGAGTCAGCAACTTCTTTCACCATTGCTGCATAAACTTCATAAATACATTCCTGAAAGACAAAGTGACATTTAAAAAGAACATTCCAAAGCACTTAAAAATAGGCTATATTTTGATCTAGCCTAATTATTCGCTGGAATCTCGACAGAATGTGATTCTGACAGCGAGCAGCATGACCTGTATAAATAAATAACCAGCACATCTGCAGCCCAAATACACAGTGCCATTTCTGTTCCAATTAAACAAGCCTTCACTGCAGTGAAAGGGCAGGGAGACTGAGCAGGACCTTTCAATCGTGGTTTCACAGCTGAAGAGCAAGAGCAGCCTGGAGGAAAGGAAGGGAGATCCGACATCACTTCCTTCAAACCAGCCTTACTGTGCGTGAGTCTGACAAAAAACACATCCAGACAGCAAACACAGGAACAAAGAAAGAATCGAACTAAACACACAGCATCCTAAACAGATCAGAACAATGCAAGAAAGAATCCAACTAAACACACAGCATCCTAAACAGATCAGACCAGTATTCACAAAGCTCTTAAAACCAAGCTTGTGAGACTGAGCAAAGTGTACCCTAACCCTAACCCTAACCCGAGACAAGTTCAGAAATGGGCAGGCCAGGTCGCACTGCTTGAGCGTTCAAGTTAATGTATTCTGCGGTCATTTGAATTCTCCTCAGGAGCTGTAAATTATTCAAAGAGCTTTGACTTCTTCTGTGATCTCTTTATGATGCTCACTTGATCCCCTTTGATGTGACTAAAGCTGACTGAGATCCCTCATCGTGCAGCTCTGCCTTGTGTTAATCACACACGCAGAGGTTTTAATGCTTCCAACACTTTGACAGCGCAGTGATCTCTTCGATGAAGTGAAGATGATGTTGATGTTCTACTCAAGACCTATTCAAACATCACATTAATAAGAGTGTTGTATCCCACGTCTTCATGAGTGAGCCGTATCAGCCGCCATTAACTGGAGCTGCTGCAATAAACAGACGAAAGTGAAAAAAGTATCACCTTCCTCACTACCTCTGAACAACCTTCAGTAACAGCATGATCCACAGGAGCTCCCAATGCAGTGCCCTTTACAAGAGCATCAGCCTCAGGCAATTCCCAGTGACCAGGATATCAGAGCCTGTGACAGTGTGACAGGATATCAGAGCCTGTGACAGTGTGACAGGATATCAGAGCCTGTGACAGTGTGACAGGATATCAGAGCCTGTGACAGTGTGACAGGATATCAGAGCCTGTGACAGTGTGACAGGATATCAGAGTCTGTGACAGGATATCAGATCCTGTGAGAGTGTGACAGGATATCAGAGTCTGTGACAGGATATCAGATCCTGTGACAGGATATCAGAGCCTGTGACAGTGTGACAGGATATCAGAGCCTGTGAGAGTGTGACAGGATATCAGAGTCTGTGACAGGATATCAGATCCTGTGACAGGATATCAGAGCCTGTGACAGTGTGACAGGATATCAGAGCCTGTGACAGCATGACAGGATATCAGAGTCTGTGCCAGTGTGACATGATATCAGAGCCTGTGACAGTGTGCCAGGATATCAGTCTGTGCCAGTGTGACAGGATATCAGAGTCTGTGATAGTGTGCCAGGATATCAGAGCCTGTGACAGGATATCAGAGCCTGTGACAGTGTGACAGGATATCAGAGCCTGTGACAGGATATCAGAGCCTGTGACAGTGTGACAGGATATCAGAGTCTGTGCCAGTGTGACAGGATATCAGAGCCTGTGACAGGATATCAGAGCCTGTGACAGTGTGACAGGATATCAGAGCCTGTGACAGTGTGCCAGGATATCAGAGCCTGTGACAGGATATCAGATCCTGTGACAGTGTGACAGGATATCAGAGTCTGTGACACTGTGACAGGATATCAGAGCCTGTGACAGGATATCAGAGCCTGTGACAGTGTGACAGGATATCAGAGTCTGTGCCAGTGTGACAGGATATCAGAGTCTGTGAAAGGATATCAGAGCCTGTGACAGGATATCAGAGCCTGTGACAGGATATCAGAGCCTGTGACAGTGTGACAGGATATCAGAGCCTGTGACAGGATATCAGAGCCTGTGACAGTGTGACAGGATACCAGAGCCTGTGACAGTGTGGCAGGATATCAGAGCCTGTGACAGTGTGACAGGATATCAGAGTCTGTGACAGTGTGACAGGATATCAGAGTCTGTGACAGTGTGACAGGATATCAGAGTCTGTGACAGTGTGACAGGATATCAGAGCCTGTGACAGTGTGACAGGATAACAGATCCTGCGACAGTGTGACAGGATATCAGAACCTGTGCCAGTGTGACACGATATCAGAGCCTGTGACAGGATATCAGAGCCTGTGACAGTGTAGCAGGATATCAGAGCCTGTGACAGTGTGACAGGATATAAGAACCTGTGCCAGTGTGACACGATATCAGAGCCTGTGACAGTGTGCCAGGATATCAGAGCCTGTGACAGAATATCAGAGCCTGTGACAGGATATCAGAGCCTGTGACAGTGTAGCAGGATATCAGAGCCTGTGACAGTGTGACAGGATATCAGAGCCTGTGACAGTGTGACACGATATCAGAGCCTGTGACAGTGTGCCAGGATATCACAGCCTGTGACAGAATATCAGAGCCTGTGACAGGATTATCAGAGCCTGTGACAGTGTGGCAGGATATCAGAGCCTGTGACAGTGTGGCAGGATATAAGCCCTGCATAAAGGCAGGAGGAGCCCTGCAGTCAGGGCTGCTGAGAAACAGGCTAAAGGAGGAACAGCCCTGTGTAGCCAGGCTAAAGGAGAAACAGTCAGAAGAAAAGGTATTATGTAAACCTGCCATGTGTGTGTTTGTTAAAAAGTGTTTTAAAGGGCTGTATATATATATTGTATATATACACACACACACACACACACAGGGGTGAAATTCTCAACAAAAAAGTGCAGGTACTCATATGCACAGCCGGGTGTAAATATTTTAAAAATGGAGACAATTTGAGTGCCAATGAATAAATACTTTTAAAATGTATACATATCGGCCTTTAAAAATAACTGATCAATTATAACAAATTCACCATAAACAAGGAAGCTGGAAATACTGAAAGCGTTGTATCCTCTGCATGTATCACTCAGTCATGTACTGTAATATAACACTGAAGCTAAACCTTAAATGACAAGCATTAAGAAATATTACACTATGCAGTAACTGCTGTAGAGAGGGAGTTTTGTTTCAAGATATCCTAAAAAAGGATGATGTTATAAAAAATGGTAGAAAAACAACTGTGCTATGAAAAAATGATCTAAGGTCTAAGTCAAACAATGCACAATAGGAGCTAAATACCCCTCAAATGTATTATGTAAGGGCAGTGTGGAGTAGTGGTTAGGGCTCTGGACTCTTGACCGGAGGGTCGTTGGTTCATTCCCAGGTGGGGACACTGCTGCTGTGCCCTTGAGCAAGGTACTTTACCTACATTGCTCCCGTAAAAACCCAACTGTATAAATGGGTAATTGTATGTAAAAATAATGTAATTGTATGTAGAAATAATGTGATATCTTGTAACAATTGTAAGTCGCCCTGGATAAGGGCGTCTGCTAAGAAATAAATATTAAGTAACAGGCACCACTACTACTAATGATGTACTTGACTTAGCCATTTTAATCTCCATAGTATTCTCAGCAATCATCCCCATACTTTCCAGACCCTGGGTACTCGCCTACAACAGGAACTGGCCATGCTACAATAATAGCCTTGGATTAGAACGTGTATGCCTGTTTCTTTTATGTATTTTGAACTTATTACTTATCCTACAATAATATATTCTGTGTGTTTCTGCATAGATTAATTACCATGATTTATTCCATACAAAGATTTTCCAGGCAGAAACAGTATAAAAGTAGACTTTTTAAATGTAATAAAATGTTATCCCTGGTATTGTGGTTTCTGCTCAAGAAACAAAGTGGCAAAAGACACGTTTTCATAAAGTAATATCATTACTGTGGTTTAATTATGCCTTTTTCTTTTTGATGTGCACGCAAGTGAAAACTCACGTTTAACTTAAATAAACTCTTCAAAATGTTTTAGAAAAGGGGGCATTGTACAAAGATAAAACACCTCATCGTTTTGGTTTTCATTTATTACAGTCCTCATAACAGAAAATACTAGGATCACAACAAAACAAAATGTTGATCACTATGTTATCATGTACCTTGAAAAGCATGACGCACACCTCCATCTGTATCTCGATTCTGACTCGCTTATCAAATCTGAAGCAGCACTTTCATCCTGTTTTTTATGTTATTGTTAATCCCTACTGTCCCACACATCACTTGCCATTTTATAAACTTTCATGCAAATTCTGTCAATGTGGTAAATTGGTGCAACACTGATGTGGCTTTTTGCCTTCAAATTCATGTGCAGCAATGTTTATTTTGAATATGTCAGATAGTTCTCCACCGCACTATAGAAAATAATCATTACTTTATAATAATCAAAATTACTCCATACCGCTGTTTTCATGTCTCACTGCTAAAGTCTTCTCTCGTTGATCAACCAATGAGCACTGACACAAAGCGAAATGGGCAGGATTTCATTCTAATCAGAATGAAAGCTCGGCCAATCAGCATGCAATGATTATACTGACGTTAATGGTGGCCAATAGCAGCTAACAGAAACAGAAGCAGTATCAGAAAACTAAATGGAAGCAGCACGAACTGTGCTGAATGAAACTGCATTTGAGAAACGTTGCGCTAGTGGACTGTGAGAGTGGATGGAATGCATCCGCGTTGGATGAAAAGCAGATGAAATAAGTCCCAGTACCCAGTACCGGCATCAATAAGTCCCAGTACAGAGTACCGGTGAGTACCAGCAGAATTTCACTCCTGTCATATATTTGTCTGTTTAAACACCAGATTCCGCCCCTTTATTATTAATTGGGGTTATTAAAGGAATAGACCCTCTACTACCACATTCTCTGCTGTGTCATGAGATTTCTATGATGGCCACACAGTGCAAGCAGACCAGCTGCTGTGTGTAACACCACAGGAATTTAGGACTGCATTCAAATCTGCTTTTACTGTAATCCTGCTCTTAAACATTCATAAAACAAACACGTTATTGCAGTTCTCTCTTGCCTGCATGTTTCTGCTGAGTGGGAATGGCAGTTCAAGAGGCCCTGATTCCTGCTAAGGGCTTGGGCTGTACAAGCTATACGGGTTCTTTAGAGGCTGGTGTAGCAGGGAAGGCATGGCTCTATCAAGGGCTTTTGAATTTCATGTTTAAAGTTGTTAAAAATCAATAGAGGGCTTCAAAGAGGCATTAAACCAGCCTCACAACCAGCTGCACTGCTGGCACCATGAGAAAATACTGGAGTAATGTGCACACATTCTGCAAAGAAACAAATCATACTGGAGTAATGTGCACACATTCTGCAAAGAAACAAATCATACTGGAGTAATGTGCACACATTCTGCAAAGAAACAAAACATACTGGAGTAATGTGCACACATTCTGCAAAGAAACAAAACATACTGGAGTAATGTGCACACATTCTGCAAAGAAACAAAACATACTGGAGTAATGTGCACACATTCTGCAAAGAAACAAATCATACTGGAGTAATGTGCACACATTCTGCAAAGAAACAAATCATACTGGAGTAATGTGCACACATTCTGCAAAGAAACAAATCATACTGGAGTAATGTGCACACATTCTGCAAAGAAACAAATCATACTGGAGTAATGTGCACACATTCTGCAAAGAAACAAATCATACTGGAGTAATGTGCACACATTCTGCAAAGAAACAAAACATACTGGAGTAACGTGCACACATTCTGCAAAGACTATAATATTAGTTCAAACACCAGAGATGAATGCCTGAACAGAAAGTTATTTCAGTATTATATTACGCTTTGTTTTCCAACACGGGTAGAGGCGAGCTGTATATCTGTTTCCTTGTGTCGCTGATCTGCCGGACCAGTGCTACTGTGCATCAATCTGGCTGACAGCGGGGTCTATACAAGCACAACCTCCCCAGTGCCTAGGCTGCTATATTTAACCACATTTTCAAAAATGGTGGGAAAAAAAACTAGATAAGAAATAAAAAGAGTTCAATAGTTCGGGACAAACACTAATCACAAAATGTTTAGTACAAATATTTATCGTGGAGAATGCAGAGTATGGGATTTTACAGAGAAGTATGTTGTATGTACACATTAATTTGTCATCAAACCTAACTTGGTTTGAGGGCTCGCTGCCTGGCCAACTGGATGAGGTGGAGACCCCATAGACAAAACCTAGAAATTACTTTTAAGAAAGGTGGAGATGGGGAGGTGGTGGGTTACGATGAAATCGAAACACAACTGAAAGGGAAGAGGGTGTTTATAGTGCTAATAATCTTAATTAGCTAATGTGTAAATTGAATGATTCAGTTTGGTGACGCAGAGATTGGTGTCTGACCCTCCTCCCTAACTTTAGTTATGAACTTCATAAAAAACACAATGTATTATGCATCGTTCCTCACTATCTTGTACAGCACTTTGTGATGGCGGTCCACTATGAAAGGTGCTACATAAAATAAACATTGATTGGTTGATTGATAAAACTATCAACACAAAATAACACATCAAAGATGCACATTAAATGCAAGTTCTAATTCTAATTAGTATAATGGTTATTAATATTACTGATATAATAAACATAAACATAATAATAATAATAATAATAATAATAATAATAATAATAATAATAATAATAATAATACACTGCAGATCGATTCATTTCGATTGACTGTTAACCTGATAAATACACTCTCACTTACTCAACTGCAGTGCACCTGCTAGCTGGAAATGACCAGGGCTATGCTGTGGCAGGTAAACTAAAGCGCGCAGCATCTCGAAACTAATGAAAAGTGCTTACTTTGCCCTTCAAATTTCCGGATGATGGTGTCCAGGTAAGTGTTCTGCGGCGCCACGTGGCCCCTTCTCACTGGCATATTGAATTAGACAAGCTTCGCTTTCTCCAGCATTCACCTTAGCCGCTGCTTTCGGGTTCTGTAGTACGTCTGTCCAGTGAGAAAGAAAAAAAGCGACCTGCTCAACAGAGACCGGTTTTAATGAGGATCAGCTGAATCCAGGTTGCCAAGGCGATAGGAAAACGCCGTATCCGCACATGCAGAGCGCCGTCGAAGAGGAGCCGGGTGGAGGGTACAGTACTATTGTGTATTGTACTTTGTTTCCACAGTTCAAACAAACACGAAGGCTGGAGAAACAGCGAGGTGAGGGGCTGGAGAGGGAATGAGTGCCGTGAAGCAGGAGCGGGGATGTGTTGAATCACGCCCCCCCTTCAAGACTATTTACCATGTGAGACTGGAGGAGGTTGTCAACACTGTCAGATGCCTGGTTGACAAGAAGCAGCGTCTCCCCCTGCTTCTCAACCTCAAATTCAGAGACTGCCTGAAAACAGACGATTCCATTGAGATCTGGGATTGGAGCCGAAACAAAATCTCGTAACTCTCTAATGAACAAATTGTCAAAATTGTTTGACTAAAATAGTATTAATTCAAGTTTGATTTTTTATTATAAAAAATTATATATATATATATATATATATATATATATATATATATATATATATATATATATATATATATATATATATATATATATATGCTATTCAAAATGCATGTCATGGAAGCCATACATATACATTAGCTTGAATGAACGTTATAAAGAATGCTTTTATAAAACAGAAGAATATAACACTTCTATCTTTCTGAAGTATTAGTACTATTTTGCTAAATTAATGGTTCTTGTGAAACAATCCTATTCTCAGAGGAATCCAGGAATGACAAAAGAATGCATCGTGTGTGTTGAGCAGCACTAGATACAGCACTGCATCGTGTGTGTTGAGCAGCACTGGACACAGCACTGCATCGTGTGTGTTGAGCAGCACTAGACACAGCACTGCATCGTGTGTGTTGAGCAGCACTAGACACAGCACTGCATCGTGTGTGTTGAGCAGCACTAGACACAGCACTGCATCGTGTGTGTTGAGCAGCACTGGACACAACACTGCATCGTGTGTGTTGAGCAGCACTGGACACAACACTGCATCGTGTGTGTTGAGCAGCACTGGACACAGCACTGCATCGTGTGTGTTGAGCAGCACTGGACACAGCACTGCATCGTGTGTGTTGAGCAGCACTGGACACAGCACTGCATCGTGTGTGTTGAGCAGCACTGGACACAGCACTGCATCGTGTGTGTTGAGCAGCACTGGACACAGCACTGCATCGTGTGTGTTGAGCAGCACTGGACACAGCACTGCATCGTGTGTGTTGAGCAGCACTGGACACAGCACTGCATCGTGTGTGTTGAGCAGCACTAGACACAGCACTGCATCGTGTGTGTTGAGCAGCACTGGACACAGCACTGCATCGTGTGTGTTGAGCAGCACTGGACACAGCACTGCATCGTGTGTGTTGAGCAGCACTAGACACAGCACTGCATCGTGTGTGTTGAGCAGCACTAGACACAGCACTGCATCGTGTGTGTTGAGCAGCACTGGACACAGCACTGCATCGTGTGTGTTGAGCAGCACTGGACACAACACTGCATCGTGTGTGTTGAGTAGCACTGGACACAGCACTGCATCGTGTGTGTTGAGCAGCACTGGACACAGCACTGCATCGTGTGTGTTGAGCAGCACTGGACACAGCACTGCATCGTGTGTGTTGAGCAGCACTGGACACAGCACTGCATCGTGTGTGTTGAGCAGCACTGGACACAGCACTGCATCGTGTGTGTTGAGCAGCACTAGACACAGCACTACATCGTGTGTGTTGAGCAGCACTAGACACAGCACTGCATCTTGTGTGTTGAGCAGCACTGGACACAGCACTGCATCGTGTGTGTTGAGCAACACTGGACACAGCACTGCATCGTGTGTGTTGAGCAGCACTAGACACAGCACTGCATCGTGTGTGTTGAGCAGAGTGTAGCCTATGCCTTTCATTTTAAAAAATCATTGAACTAGATGACATCGTCTGTTGCACTGGGTCAGCTTACCTGCGGTGTGTTACAGCTGCTCTAATAATAATTTTAGTGTCTCATCTCTGGTCAGAAGAGCCAGCTCCTCAGTATTGTAGTGTGAGATTTATATCTTTCACACTAAACACAGTAGAGTTATGTATATATTTCTGATGGCATGGAAATATATTTTTTTGTATAGTCGATCACATATTGTATAAAGAAGAGGTCACGAATATCAACTTAAATTTAAATCAGAGTATAGTGAAGATTAGTACTCATGTATTTCAAAACAATACAATGCATTTGCCTAAGTAAGCACTACAATGAGCAATTGATTCGTACCTCACCTGGGGTTTTATCTTCTAACTGCATATGGTAATAAAGCTCACGATGAGAGCTGGTCTTTCTGAAAGCTCATTATCTTCTCTTCACTCAGAAGCATGCCAGGCTCTAGATTCTGCGTGATCAGGAAGCTGAGGGTGGATACTTTGAGAAGCATGCCAGGCTCTAGATTCTGCGTGATCAGGAAGCTGAGGGTGGATACTTTGAGAAGCATGCCAGGCTCTAGATTCTGCGTGATCAGGAAGCTGAGGGTGGATACTTTGAGAAGCATGCCAGGCAGGGGTATCGTCCTCCATGTCTGGGTGGGTGGGATCCTTGTAGAATGTTACAGCAGCTGGATGTGACAAGAATGTTCAGAACGTGACCCTCCCGGCAGCTTGGGCTGTCACCCCTCTGACCTCTGCTCCCCAGCACTGCTCTCATGCAGTGCCTGCCAAGCAGCTCCTGAGATCTGATTGTGTTTATGGTTGGATTTAAAACAAGTTTCTTAAAGGAAACCCCTAACTGTTAGAAAAGAAGCAACTCCTAAATGAATTTGAACCCTGCTGCAAAATCTTGTGCCGTGAGTTGACATGACATTGTGAGCTACAAACATTATGACATCATCGGGATCTATTTTAGTGATCTGTACAGCAGACTGCTCTTAATAATGCTGCTCTGAGGTGTGCAAATCTCTTCTGTGGACCTCGTTCCACTGGATTTTTATTGTCTTTACTGGTGTTAAGAAGGGGGTCAGTAACTCACCCTTGTGGGAAAACACTTGTGGGATTCATATTAATATTGAGCCTACAGGAGTCTGCATTCAGATCTGCCACTTTTTAGATCATTAAACTAGACCCCTATGAGTTATAAATTCAAATCTAACAGAGCTACCATCCCTCCACTAACATACGCTCCCTTGAGAAGGTGTGCTGTATGTATTCTGTAAAGGACATGTTGCTTCACTGAGTTGCTGTAGTCTGTTTGTTTCCAAAGCGGATTGTCTTGCATTGCAGAGCTGTTACAGAAGACTGTTTTAAAGCAGCAGCAGCAGCAGCAGGGCTTATCCAGATACAAACCAGGTGCACCAAGAGAGTAATCACAGGCAGCCATTCGATAAGATCAAGCTTTCACAGAGCTGGAAAAAAAAACATCTTCTTAAAAACACCTCCCCTCCTACTACAGATTCAGAAATCCTTTACCATAGACAAAGCATAGCAAAGTGTAATAAAGCACAGTGAAAGCATGGCAAAGTATAGGTAAGTATTGTAAACCCCAGAGACATATGGTAAAGTATATTAAAAACATGACAAACCATAGTAAACTATAGTAAATGCAAAGTGTAACCATGGGAAAAGCATGGGAAACTGCAAAAATATCATCGAGATTTACTGCTGTAAGGGAATGTATGCAAATAATAAAGTTGAATATCTAATAGGAAGATATTATGAGCAAGCAATACAACACTGTTGATGTTGATAATAAAATTTCAAGGGAGTATTCCTGTAATAGGAGCAGCTGGAGTATTTGCAGGTCACTTGAAATCAGTGGCTAACACTGCTGATGTTGCTAATACAATCCTGAGTGTTCCTTTAATAGGAGCAGCTGGGGTATTTGCAGGGCACTTGAAATCAGTGGCTGTTTTGGGGGCTCTTCTTGGACTAGATTTCCACTTGCAGGTGTTGATTTTCAATTTGCAGTTTGGTAATGAAAAATGAAACGTATTAATTCCTAAGCCAGCCTGCTTGTCCCAAAGCGCGAGGGGGTGCCAAGGGATTTGGCTTCCTGTCAGTTGGTATTTCACTTGCTATTTCTTTCCTGCACAGTGTGCAAGACTTTAGAGCAATTTGTTTTGTGAAAGGAAAATAAATCTGTTAATGTTTCAAAACGAGTATCTTTAGCACACTTTTGAGATTTTAAATACAATAACTAATCAAAATGACTTGCATTGTTGTCATGTTCAATAGCACTTATTGATTCAATTTCAAGACATAGAAGGACCTCTGCAGCATTAAAAATGGCTCTTGATCAACTCCTAATTGAAAACACACACATATATATAGTATAGCATGTGCAGGGGTAGGGGTCAGGGCTGGTAGGTGACGCAATCTAAAACGTATGGGCGCTATGCTTCAGTGCGGGAGGGTTCGTGTCCCACCTCCGCCTGTAAGAAGCCCCTGCTTGTGGGAATTGAGGTTCGCCACAATATATACAGGATGGTTAGAAAGCCACATCAACGCACCATATCTCATGTGGTAAACTTTCTAATCACCCTGTATATTGCAGTTCTGGAACATTTGTATGGTAAAACAAAAGCCTGCTGGAGCCCCTGTCCCTAGGAGGTCTTTGTAATCAAAGTATCACACCTCAGTCTGTTACCACCTTTTCAATGCATTCATCTGTATCTTGTGCTATTAATTCACACAGCATATTTACTGGCAGCAGCTAAGACCTGTTTCATTATCAACAACGTTTTTCTATTTTTCATTAGAAATTGTATTTATCAAAAATGCACCAGTTTCATTGGTGTGGTTGTGAGAGCACATCTTCTCTGAGAATAAGGGCTGCACTATTATTATTATTATTATTTATTTCTTAGCAGACGCCCTTATCCAGGGCGACTTACAATCGTAAGCAAATACATTAAGTGTTACAATACAAGTAATACAATAAGAGCAAGAAATACTAATATCCTGCTGAGGAACAAGAGGAATGACATGTAGTTATATATAGTGTAAATTACACCATGTGATACAGAGGTGTGTAAATTACACCATGTGATACAGAGGTGTGTGAAGCCACATTGTCTAAAAGTCGTAATAAATAAGGCCAAAATAAATTTGAATAAACACAGGTGTTAGTACTTATAAGCAACACCTTAATGTACTATACTTGTTTGAGCTGTGTAACCAGGCTATTCTGTTGAGAGGTAATGCTTGTTTGAGCTGTGTAACCTGGTGTGACAAAGATCGAATGAGTCTTAGTGTTAGATCTCCCTCTCGACCTGTGAGAGCACGGTATACGAGGAACAGAGTACCCTTAATGAAATGGCACGACAATTTATTCCGTAGGGTAGATGGAAGTCAGTCAGTTCGGAAGGGGGCGGAGCCATGGCACCCGAGCTCAGTGACCCAGACGGTAAGCGGCGTGGCATCCGAGGACTGGAGGAGCGGATGCGCTCGTTAACCTCGGGGTCATGGGCGAGGGTATAAATAGGGGGCATGGCTTGAGTGATCTGTTCCTTTGCATATGGTTAAGTTAACTAACCGAGAAGGAGCCCGTACCGTGAGTAAACCGTGAGTGTTCTGTGTCTGTGTGTCTTGTGTGTTATTTGTCACAGAAGATTACTGAGCACGATCCGGAGCTGCAGCCGCAGGCCAGCGAAAAACCCGGACTTCACCACTCACCTTTCACTACCAACTGTCTTTGTGTTTGCACCTTTTAGCACTTGAATCACGCACTGTCTTTGTGTTCGTGTTTAGTGTGGGTGTCGGAACGGGACTTTGGGGTTGCGGGTCAAACCCGCGGGATTATAAATTAGAAGTGATAAACGCCGCTGTATCACTTCCAGCACTATTATTATTTACAGGTTTTGCCTTGAGGCTCTGGACATTTACAAAAATAAATAAACACCCTTGCACCTGTACCAACGTCTGTCTGTGTAATTATTCTGCACTGCACTCACCTGCACGTCATTACCACTTTGCCACACGTGGTGTCAGAAGTGGGATATGGACTACGCAACACTGTCGGCGCTGCTGGAGCAGCTGGACAGCAGACGGGAGGGGGAGGAAAGACGGAGAGAGGAGAGGTACACCGCGCTGATCGAGAGGGTCGGGCTGGCAATACCTCCCACAGCATCAGCGGAACGCGGCTTCATAGCGCCCAAAGCCAGGACGCATAAAATGACGGCGGATGATGATCCAGAGGCATACCTGGTGGCATTTGAGCGGCTGGCTACCACCGCGTCATGGCCCCGACAGTTCTGGGCAAGCCAGCTGGGACCCTGCCTGATTGGGGAAGCGCAGGCAGCATACCAGGCAATGGGGGATGACGACGCCGCTCAATATGACCTGGTAAAGCTGGCTATTCTCCGCCGTCTGAATATTACGGAGGAAACGCACAGAGTGAGGTTCAGGGAGTACAGGAGGTCCCCGAACGTACGCCCCAGGGTGGTCGCGCAGAAGCTCTGTGACCACATGATACACTGGCTCACCCCGGCGCTAAAAACAACTGCCCAGATGGGGGAGGCCATCGTTATTGAGCAGTTTTGTCATGTGGTCGGCGCTGAGACCCAAGGATGGATACGGCGCCACAACCCCGACACCCTGGAACAGGCAGTCAAGCTCGCTGAGGACTTCGAGGACTCCCTGGTATCCGCCCAGACCGGGCTACTCACCCCGCTACCTCAACGGAGCAGCCGAGCCCCACCTCCTCTCTCTGCTCCATCAGCCCCACCACCAGGACCGGGTCAACGACCTCCGAGAGCACCAACCCCAATGGGCGACCTTGCCTCCTCTTCATGGAGACCAAGGTTGGCCCCCAGCTGGGGTAGAGGTGCTGCCCCTGCCCCGTTGCCATACCAGACCATTTAATACTGTGCCCTCCTTTCCCCCTACCTGTTTTAGGTGCCGCCAGCCGGGACATCAGGCTAGGTCATGCCCATCTGCGATGGAGTGTGACGTGGCCGTCTGTAATCTGGCATCTGAAGCGGGTAAGCGAGGGAAAAATGGTCGGGAGGGGCCTTGTATTGTTAAGGTGATTTTTGGAAATGTGAAGACCCATGCATTAGTGGACACAGGGTGTGGTCAGACCTTAATCAGAGCATCTCTCTTGGGCGGTATGGTGTGGCAGCCACAAGGTCAGGTGGCGATCTCCTGTATCCATGGAGACACGGCAACATACCCCACAGTAAAAGCATATTTATCGGTCGGTCCGATGAAACGTTCCCTGGTAGTTGGGGTAGCGGAAAGGTTACCACATCCCATTATTCTGGGTCGGGACTGGCCCAACTATAAAGATTTATTGAAATTAAGGGCAGTCCCGGCCATACACGCAAATGTGGCAGAAAAAGTAGAAGGGGAAATAATTGGTAATGTTTTTCCCTTTCAAGCGGAAATGTTCTCTTCCCTGTTCCGGCCGAAAAAAACAAACAAAGAGAGAAGGCTGCGGAAATGGGAGGGAGCGTTAATGAGACAAGGCTGGGGGCTGGTGGGAGCCTGTTATAACGGTGAAAAACGTCAGTCGAAGGGGGTCGGAACGCAGTGTGACGGAGAGGGCGAGGTTACTGGGCCATCAAGGGCAGATGTTACTCCCGCCCCGCTCAATATACCGGACATGTGGCACTCGAATGTGAACCTAGTGTGGGAGCAGGACAATGACCCATCACTGGTGCACATTCGGGGACAGGTCCGGTCCATTGAAGGTAAGGATGTTGAAGGCGCTGGGGCACTAGTATTTCCACACTTCATTATCAAGGGGCAATTACTATATAGGGTAAACCTGGCCGCGGGCTCAGGAAATCCTGTAACACAATTATTGGTCCCCCCGTCTTGTCGGCTGGAGGTCATGAGGCTGGCGCATGATATCCCTTTTGCGGGGCACCTCGGAGTTGACAAGACAAGGGAACGGATATTGGCTCGATTCTTTTGGCCAGGTGTTTATAAAGAAGTGTCGAAATATGTAGCCACATGCCCAGACTGCCAGAGAGTAGCGCCGGGTCGAGTGCGCCCCGCCCCTTTGGTCCCACTGCCGATTATTTCCACCCCCTTTGAACGCATCGCAGTGGACATAGTCGGCCCTTTGCTACCTTCTGACTCCGGGTATACGCATATATTAGTGGTGGTAGATTACGCAACGCGATACCCAGAGGCAGTTCCATTGAGGTCCACTAGTGCTGCTGCGATAGCCAAAGAACTAGTGCAGATTATGGCAAGAGTAGGGATCCCCAACGAGATATTGACTGATCATGGAACTAATTTCTTGTCAAATACGCTACAGCAGGTATATAAATTACTAAAAATACGTCCCATCAGAACGTCGGTTTACCATCCACAGACGGACGGTTTGGTGGAACGTTTTAATCAGACTCTAAAGGCGATGCTGAGACGATTTGTGAATCAGGAGCAAAAACATTGGGCATCACTTCTTCCCTACCTCCTTTTTGCAGTGAGAGAGGTGCCGCAGAGTTCGACAGGGTGCTCCCCCTTCGAGCTCTTGTACGGCCGACAGCCTCGCGGCATTCTCGATCTGTTGAGAGAGGGGTGGGAGGAGCACAAAGGCTCGTCCAAAAATGTAGTGCAGCATGTGCTCCTACTGAGAGATCGCCTAGATTTGGTCGGTCGTTTGGCCCAAGACAATCTCAGATCGGCTCAGCATCGACAACAGCAGCATTACAATCAAAATGCATTAATCCGAACTTTTCGACCTGGAGACAAGGTAATGCTGCTACTTCCCTCAGCGGAATCCAAACTATGTGCTAAATTGCAAGGGCCATATGAGGTGATTCGGGCTATAGGAAAGGTGAATTACGAAATTAAACAGCCCGATCGCCGTAACAAAAAAGAAATTTATCATATAAATTTATTAAAGCCCTGGCAGGCAAGAGAGGTGTTATTCATAGCCCCAGGCAATATAGAGGATGATTTAGGGCCCGAGCTAGAACCCTCTAGCACAAAGAACATTTCGATGGGGGAACAGTTACTTCCTGATCAGCAACGTGAACTACGTAGGTTAATTGAGGAATTTAGCGATGTTTTTTCTAACACGCCCGGTAGAACTAACCTCGCTGAATATGACATTATCTCTCCCCCAGGTGTCACAGTGCGAGAGAGACCTTACCGGATCCCGGAAAGTCGACGGAGTGGCGTTCGCAAAGAGGTATGGGACATGCTCGAACTTGGGGTGATTGAGCATTCCAGGAGCGAGTGGTGCAGTCCAATTGTGATAGTGGCCAAAAAGGACAGCACCAACCGCTTCTGCGTTGATTTCCGCAAGGTAAACGCTATTGCCAAGTTTGATGCGTATCCCATGCCTCGGGTCGACGAACTCCTAGATAGACTGGGGACGGCGAGGTTCATCTCCACTCTGGATCTGACGAAGGGATATTGGCAGATCCCGTTAACTCGTAGTTCTAGAGAGAAAACCGCATTTTCAACACCAGAGGGGCTGTTTCATTTTACAACCATGCCGTTTGGGTTACATGGTGCGCCTGCTGCCTTCCAGAGACTGATGGACCAGGTTTTACACCCACATCGTGAATATGCGGCAGCGTATATTGATGATGTGGTCATTTACAGCTCCACCTGGCGAGAGCATTTGGCTAGGATCACAGCCGTCCTTCAGTCTCTAAGGGCAGCCCGGCTGACAGCTAACTTGCGAAAATGTGCGTTTGCCAAAAGAGAAACACAATATTTGGGATTTGTAATGGGGAATGGCAGGGTGAAACCCGTTGTCTCCAAGGTCCAGGCCTTGGTAGACGCGGCAATCCCCAAAACCAAGGCTCAAGTGCGGTCGCTACTGGGGTTAGCCGGTTATTACCGCCGCTTTATCCCCGAGTATGCCACAGTGGTTAATCCCTTAGTTGACCTCACCAAAAAGAGCGCACCAAATTTAATTAAATGGTCAGAAGAATGTCAGGGGGCGTTTAATACTGTTAAGCAGAGACTTTGCCAGGCCCCTGCTCTCATCACTCCAGACTTCACTAAGAGATTCATCCTCCACACCGATGCTTCGGATGTCGGTTTGGGTGCAGTCCTGTCTCAAATGGTAGGCGGAGTAGAACACCCTGTTCTGTATATAAGTAAAAAAATGCTCCCTCGGGAGCGCAACTACTCCGTCGTCGAAAAAGAGTGTTTGGCCATTAAATGGGCTACTCACTCTTTAAGATACTACCTGCTGGGACACTCATTTGATCTTGTCACTGACCACGCCCCACTCAAGTGGTTAAGCACAATGAAGGACAGCAATGCCCGGATAACTCGGTGGTATCTGGCATTGCAGCCCTTCATGTACCATATGGTACACCGTGCAGGGAAAGACCACCAAAATGCGGATTATTTTTCCCGGGAGGGGGGAGTAATGGGAAAGGTAGGTTTAGCCGAGTGTTCCTTCGGCTCCACTCTGAGCGGTGGGATATGTGACAAAGATCGAATGAGTCTTAGTGTTAGATCTCCCTCTCGACCTGTGAGAGCACGGTATACGAGGAACAGAGTACCCTTAATGAAATGGCACGACAATTTATTCCGTAGGGTAGATGGAAGTCGGTCAGTTCGGAAGGGGGCGGAGCCATGGCACCCGAGCTCAGTGACCCAGACGGTAAGCGGCGTGGCATCCGAGGACTGGAGGAGCGGATGCGCTCGTTAACCTCGGGGTCATGGGCGAGGGTATAAATAGGGGGCATGGCTTGAGTGATCTGTTCCTTTGCATATGGTTAAGTTAACTAACCGAGAAGGAGCCCGTACCGTGAGTAAACCGTGAGTGTTCTGTGTCTGTGTATTAACACTGTGTGTCTTGTGTGTTATTTGTCACAGAAGATTACTGAGCACGATCCGGAGCTGCAGCCGCAGGCCAGCGAAAAACCCGGACTTCACCACTCACCTTTCACTACCAACTGTCTTTGTGTTTGCACCTTTTAGCACTTGAATCACGCACTGTCTTTGTGTTCGTGTTTAGTGTGGGTGTCGGAACGGGACTTTGGGGTTGTGGGTCAAACCCGCGGGATTATAAATTAGAAGTGATACACGCCGCTGTATCACTTCCAGCACTATTATTATTTACAGGTTTTGCCTTGAGGCTCTGGACATTTACAAAAATAAATAAACACCCTTGCACCTGTACCAACGTCTGTCTGTGTAATTATTCTGCACTGCACTCACCTGCACGTCATTACCACTTTGCCACACCTGGCTATTCTGTTCAGATGTAAATCTTGTTTGAGCTGTGTAATCTGGCTATTCTGTTGAGAGGTAATGCTTGTTTGAGCTGTGTAACCAGGCTATTCTGTTCAGATGGCTTGTTTCACTGATAAGTCATCAATATCAGACCCAAGATTCTTGTGGTGACGGCTCTGTCCTAATACACCCGTTGACTCTCATGTAGTCTGATAGCAGTGGAGCAGACATCACACGGGGTGATCCAACCATTAAAACAGACTCTCTTTAAATACATTCTTTAAATAAGTTAAAGACTTGTGAATGGAGCCCAGCGTATCACTGCAGATGATCAGTGGATTTGGGAGCTGTCCACTGACTGTGGTGCTGAATCCTGTCCAGTATACAGCTCACAAAGGGAAAAGGGTCCAGTTGAAAACCTCCACCTGGAATTTTGTAAAAATGTCCTGAATCTCCACAGAAACGCCTCAAACAATGGCTGTCGAGCAGAGCTTGCGTGATTCCCACGATTCCTTAAAATCCAGAAACGAGCCCTCTGCTACTGGGTGCATTTAAAGAAGAGAGACCCTGACTCTTACCACCACAAATCCCAAAAACAACAAGAGCAGTGCCCAGAGAGAGACCCACCGTCCAGCTGACCATGAAGCTCTGTGAACAGAGCCATACTGATATCACAAAACTTCACACCAGCCAGAGCAAAACACACCCACCTCAGCTCAGGAAAAGTCTCTTCCCAAAAACAAAATTATATTAAACAATTGGACAGACCAAATTAAAAAAAACAAAAAACTAGAATGCTACAAAATGCTAAACTGAAATGTTTCCCTAGCTGAATATTTAACTGAAATAAAAGATCCCAAACTGAGACAGACCCTGACAAAATACAGGCTGAGCGACCGCCATACAAAATACAGGCCAAGCGACCACAATACAAAATACAGGCTGAGCGACCGCCATACAAAATACAGGCTGAGCGACCACCATACAAAATACAGGCTGAGCGACCGCCATACAAAATACAGGCTGAGCGACCGCCATACAAAATACATGCTGAGCGACCGCCATACAAAATACAGGCTGAGCGACCGCCATACAAAATACAGGCTGAGCGACCACCATACAAAATACAGGCTGAGCGACCGCCATACAAAATACAGGCTGAGCGACCACCATACAAAATACAGGCTGAGCGACCGCCATACAAAATACAATGCTGAGCGACCGCCATACAAAATACAGGCTGAGCGACCGCCATACAAAATACAGGCTGAGCGACCGCCATACAAAATACAGGCTGAGCGACCGCCATACAAAATACAGGCTGAGCGACCGCCATACAAAATACATGCTGAGCGACCGCCATACAAAATACAGGCTGAGCGACCGCCATACAAAATACAGGCTGAGCGACCGCCATACAAAATACAGGCTGAGCGACCGCCATACAAAATACAGGCTGAGCGACCGCCATACAAAATACATGCTGAGCGACCGCCATACAAAATACAGGCTGAGCGACCACCATACAAAATACAGGCTGAGCGACCGCCATACAAAATACAGGCCGAGCGAACGCCATACAAAATACAGGCCGAGCGAACGCCATACAAAATACAGGCTGAGCGACCGCCATACAAAATACATGCTGAGCGACCGCCAAACAAAATACAGGCTGAGCGACCGCCATACAAAATACAGGCTGAGCGACCGCCATACAAAATACAGGCTGAGCGACCGCCATACAAAATACAGGCTGAGCGACCGCCATACAAAATACATGCTGAGCGACCGCCATACAAAATACAGGCCGAGCGACCGCCATACAAAATACAGGCCGAGCGAACGCCATACAAAATACAGGCCGAGCGAACGCCATACAAAATACAGGCCGAGCGAACGCCATACAAAATACAGGCTGAGCGACCGCCATACAAAATACATGCTGAGCGACCGCCATACAAAATACAGGCTGAGCGACCGCCATACAAAATACAGGCTGAGCGACCGCCATACAAAATACAGGCCGAGCGAACGCCATACAAAATACATGCTGAGCGACCGCCATACAAAATACATGCTGAGCGACCGCCATACAAAATACATGCTGAGCGACCGCCATACAAAATACAGGCTGAGCGACCGCCATACAAAATACAGGCTGAGCGACCGCCATACAAAATACAGGCTGAGCGACCGCCATACAAAATACAGGCTGAGCGACCGCCATACAAAATACATGC
This sequence comes from Acipenser ruthenus, assembly GCF_902713425.1. NCBI lineage: Eukaryota > Metazoa > Chordata > Actinopteri > Acipenseriformes > Acipenseridae > Acipenser > Acipenser ruthenus. The sequence goes on along the minus strand of NC_081216.1, from coordinate 9,689,825 downwards.
TGAGCGACCGCCATACAAAATACAGGCTGAGCGACCAAAATACAAAATACAGGCTGAGCGACCACAATACAAAATACAGGCTGAGCGACCGCCATACAAAATACAGGCTGAGCGACCAAAATACAAAATACAGGCTGAGCGACCAAAATACAAAATACACTCTGAGCGACCACAATACAAAATACAGGCTGAGCGACCGCCATACAAAATACAGGCTGAGCGACCACAATACAAAATACAGGCAGAGCGACCGCCATACAAAATACAGGCTGAGCGACCAAAATACAAAATACAGGCTTAGCGACCACAATACAAAATACAGGCTGAGCGACCGCCATACAAAATACAGGCCGAGCGACCGCCATACAAAATACAGGCTGAGCGACCAAAATACAAAATACAGGCTTAGCGACCACAATACAAAATACAGGCTGAGCGACCGCCATACAAAATACAGACTGAGCGAACACAATCCAAAATACAGGCCGAGCGACCGCCATACAAAATACAGGCTGAGCGACCACCATACAAAATACAGGCCGAGCGAACACAATACAAAATACAAGCTGAGCGACCTCAATCTGAGGTTGAAACTGGCCGATGCAGGTAGACCTGAAGACCAGGAGACAGGCGCCTATGTGGCCAGTGTGATTGTGGGGAGGAAGAAACAGAGAAACACTTTGCTCTAGACTGCAGCAAATACAACAAAGCCAGAAATATTTACTACTCCAAATTCAGGGTTCCTGGCTTCCACCACGTAGACCAGGAATCCCAATTAAAAATAATCCTGGGAGAGAATAAAGAAACAGCTAAAATTGCTGCGGAATTTATAACTAATTGCCACAAAATGAGGGACAAAATATAAATTAAAAATGTAAATAACCATGTCTCAATATTATTAATTTATTTTCTGTTTTTGTAAATATCTATGTTCTATTGTCCCCCCCCCCTCTCTCTCTCTCTCTCTCTCTCTCTCTCTCTCTCTCTCTCTCTATATATATATATATATATATATATATATATATATATATATATATATATATATATAAATATATATTATTTATTTTTGATCTATAAATGCTTTGGCACAACTTGCATAAGTTTGTCATGCAAGTATTGCCAAAGCATATATAGAACAAGAATTTGAATTTGAATTTGATCAAACCCATGACAGTGGTGTGTGTTATCTGTTAGCAACTTGATTCATAGAAACCACAGCAGCAGCCCTTAAAAATACTATCCTTGAAACTGTTGGCTTCACGTGGACCCTGTGCCCAGAAAGAGCAGGAAAGCAGGGAATGTTGGAACAAGAAAAGGCGATTTAGCCCACTTTCAAGAGCACCGGTTCCCAGGCTGATGTCTAATTGCTTGTTTCTTTATTCCTCATGGAAGATGTTATGCACTGAAGTGTCCCGGAGAGCCAGGATCTCTTCCCTCTATCGAGTCACAGAGTGCTGCAATGGGACATCTGTGTTAATGCCAGGTTCATGCGGTTTGGGAAGGTGTACCCAAGGTCACTGCTGCATTGCCACTGAAGACTGAACTTACATCTGCATCTAAACAAACAGGGTGAAGCTAGAGCTCTGCAAGTGGCAGGTTAGAGATCTTCCACAATGAACAAGGTGCCATTTTATAATGTTGAATTTTGTCTTCTTTTTATCTGCAGAAGCATCCTGCGATAAGAGCTCCACCAAGAGAAGTAGTTGTCTTTCAGCTAAAATACAGGCGCTCTCACTTTATTGAAACAGTGTTTTTATGTTTTATTTGGTGCTTGCTGTTATAAAAAGAGGTGACATGGCATTGCTAGAGAATGGAGAGTTGTAGTTCTTTGTTTCCATCTCTCTGTTCATCTCTGCAGTTCATCAGTCTGTCTGTCTGAGAGACTGTGCAGACCTGTATTTATCGAAGCCTCCAGCTGCTCACGAAAAGACACTTCTATAATATAAGAGACGGGGTCAGCTATACGTATTATATGATAAAGTGTTCATTCTGATCCCTGTGGGGTTGCTGTACACTTGAGAGACACCTCGACACAATCACATGGACTCACACTGGGTCAATGGGTCCACTGAGTACATTCCCAGCAGTTCATGAATGCCTCTCTGCTGGCCCCAGGCAGAGTTTAGAATGGAAGTTAATGCAGTAACAGTGGGATGCAGGAGAACACATTTATGGTATCAGACGTCTGTGCCCCACTGAGCTAATATAAAAATAAAGGTTAGAAATAAAGAACAGAACCAGAAGTTATTTTTACCAACACTTCCATTGCAGCTTAGTTAGAAGATCAGAAGATCTATAATAGCTTCCTTTTGATAATAATAAAAATACAAAGCCCTCCCCTCGCCCAGTGCGCACACTCCATGCTCCAGCCTCTAATAAACACTAGCAGCATTATCAGCAGTGCCTAATCTGTCTATTAAATAAGAAGCCCCTTTCTGAGACAGACAGACGAGGCCGGGCTGCGCATCCCTGATCTGCACCCCGGCCAGGGGCTCCTCTGTACGCGGTGCTGATTTAGGACTTGCAGGAGGATGCCATTTGCTCTGTCTGTCAGCTCCAGTAAGGGGCGGCTCTGGGGAGCAGGGCTCAGAGCTGCACTTTCTCTGCCTGCTGCAGACACCCCCTTGATGCCACTATATTTAGCCCGCAGATAAATGCCATCGCTACCCTCTAAAGACTGAGAGTCAGGAGGAATGTGGCGTGCTGACAGGCTGTTGAGAGAAGCATCTGCATGAGAATGTTTGGAGTGCAGGAGAGACGTGTCATTGTGTGCCTGTCATGCTAGCATGAGGTCAGAACCGTGTAAAAACACTTAGAAAAGGGCTGTAGCTAAATACACATTCAGAAACCTTACATTCATTATATGTCTCAAATAAGAACATAAGAACATAAGAAAGTTTACAAACGAGAGGAGGCCATTCAGCCCATCTTGCTCATTTGGTTGTTAGCTTATTGATCCCAGAATCTCATCAAGCAGCTTCTTGAAGGATGTACAGTTTTGATTTTGTTGTTTTTTTAATGTACAGTTTTGATTTTGGTAAATATGTACAGAATTATTATTTTTAAACATGATACCCAAACAGATTTGTTTCTTGTCATTAACCAACCATTAATCTGCTTAGTCATTTGATTGACATTCTTTCTGCCAGCTTTGACCCTGTAAACACTGCAAAAGTGAAATGACCTAGGAAGTGAAACAAGGCATGGAAACGGATCACTTTCTTTAACCTAACGTAGTACCGGCTAACGTGTTTGAACCCTTTAAGGTACACAAGAAATTGAGTGCTTGTGTGGCGGAGTGTCCCGCCCCTATACATATATTTATTATTATTTGTATTTTTGTTTGTGGCGCAGATCAAAGCGCCGCGTATTTGTTGTTGTTTTTATAATTTAAAAACCTTTTAGAGTGGTGCTTTGCCGAGAAGGGGGAGAGGTAAGCTGCAACAGCAACCGCAGCAAAAGCAGGAGGAGGTCAGGGATGATGGCTGGGAGGTTTATGTTATAAACCTCGTGCCCCAATATGCCCCATGCAATACAAAGAGGGGGAGCGCGAGCATCCAGCGCCCAGAAGGGGGGAGCGCGAGCATCCAGCGCCCAGAAGGCGGGAGCCCATAGGTCCAGAACCTAGGCCTCCAGGAGCAGAGCGGCGGGAGCTGCCTCTGCCTCCGCCACCTCCACCGCTTCCACCACCAGGAGCAGAGCAGCAGGAGCTGCCTCTGTCTCCGCCACCTCCACCGCTTCCACCACCAGGATCAGAGCAGTGGGAGCTGCCTCTGTCTCTGCCACCTCCATCTCCACCTCCACCAGCAGAGGGTGAATGCCTGCTGGTTCCGCCTCAAGTGCCATGGGAGGACAGCTTTCCGCTTCCACCTCCACCAGCAGCGGGTGAATACCTGCTGGTTCCGTCTCAACCGCTGTGGGAGAACAGCTTGCCGCTCCCAGCTCCACCAGCAGAGGGTGAATGCCTGCTGGTTCTGCCTCAGCCACCATGGGAGGACTGCTTGCCTCTCCCACCTCCACCAGCAGAGGGTGAATGCCTGCTGGTTCCATCTTAAGCGCCATGGGAGGACAGCTTACCACTCCCACCTCCACCAGCAGAGAGTGAATACCTGCTGGTTCCATCTCCACCTCCACCAGCAGAGGGTGAATACCTGCTGGTTCCACCTCCACCGTCATGGGAAGACTGCTCCTGACCTGCCTCGCTCTGCCCAAGGATGCCTGCCTCGCACCGACCCAAGGATGCCTGCCTCGCACTGCCCAAGGATGCCTGCCATGCATCGCCTGGGGCTGCCTGTGGCTCCGCATCGCCTGGGGCTGCCTGTGGCTCCACATCGCCTGGGGCTGCCTGTGGCTTCGCATCGCCTGGCGCTGCCTGTGGCTCCGCATCGCCTGGAGAGCCACCAGTTACAGGGTACGAGGGAGAAGTGGAGCTCCCGCTGCCGCCTCCATGGCCAGGGGCTCCCCTCCCGAGTTCGCCTCCAGAGGGTCCTCTGCTGCTGTGGTCGCCTCCCGAGGGTCCGCTGCTGCTGCCGTCGCCTCCCGAGGGTCTGCTGCTGCTGCTGCCGTCGCCTCCCGAGGGTCCGCTGCTGCTGCTGCCGTCGCCTACCGAGGGTCCGCTGCTGCTGCCGTCGCCTCCCGAGGGTCCGTAGCTGCTGCCGTCACCTCCCGAGGGTCCTGCTTCACCTGGGGTCACTACCAGTCCTGCCATGCGGCAGGAAATACTGTGGCTGGAGCCCCATGAGGGGAGCTTCCGGCCACGAAGAAGGGGGGGGGGAGGTCAGGAGACCAGCTCCCCCAGCCGCACTTTTGCGGCAAGTGAAATTGTGGTCGGAGCCCCACGGAGGGGAGCTGCCGGCCATAAAGAAGGGGGGGAGGTCAGGAGACCAGCTTCCCCCGCAGCAATTTCGCTGCAGGAGAACGGGTGGCCGGAGCCCCACGGAGGGGAGCTGCCGGCCATGAAGAAGGGGAGGGGAGGTCTGGAGACCACCCCCAAAATTTCCTTGGCCGGAGAAGCTGGCCTGTGCGTGGTCCACCGGGACGCTACGGCTGTTTGGGTGGGAGGAGGACATCCCACCGTGGCCGCCACCTTTGGCCCGTTGCTGCCCTGTTCCTGGGCCGGGACTGCTAGCCGGGACTTTGGGGACTAAGGGGGGAGGTGGCCGAAAAGGCCATGTGTGCTGCGCACAAGGGGGGGCATGTGTGGCGGATTGTCCCGCCCCAATATATATATTTATTATTATTTGTATTTTTGTTTGCGGCGCAGATCAAAGCGCCGCATATTTGTTGTTGTTTTTATAATTTAAAAACCTTGTGAGGATGCGTGGCTGATCAGCTACTGATTATTTAACTAGCTGACAGTCACACATCCTTACTAAACTCGTGCAGACTGTGGCCGAGGGGTAATAAGATAATTAACAGCTAGTTAACCCCTCAGCCAGAGTATAAGAACCTGCAGCTGTCCGTGCTGCGAGGAGAGTGTACAGAGGAGAGTACGGGGAGCGGAGAGAGCGAGGAGAGAGAAAACACATTTAAAAACAACTGCTAAGTATCGTGCTGGTGCTAAAACCAGCACGCTTATTTGTTTGATTGTTTGTTTGGCCAACGTGCCCTTTGGTTTTGTTGTTTGTTTAAATCTTTTGTTTTGTTTTATTATTTAATAAATACGCTGAGCGCAGTTTTGTTTCTGGTACTTCCTGGTCCATGACGTCACCACACACGCCACTCAACAGCTGCTCGACCACAGCTTGTCAAACGGTTTCTTCTTAAAATACAATTGAGAGCGACTCGAGCATCACTCGAGGAGGAAACTGACCATTTGGACAGACCAGACCTGTCAGTACATTTTAAACCCTGTTTCGTGCCCCTCATTGCAAAAATAAGAAAGTTAGCTTCATTTTTATTTGTGGGACACATATGTCCCTTGTACCGTAAAGGGTTCAAATGTAAATATAACATGTGATTCTTTCAAAACCTCACATTGAGCCCCATATGGCTGATGGAAGGGAGCGACTTGATTTGCTCCAATCACGTTAATGCATCTCCGTCCTCGAGGAGCCCACTGCTCAGCTCTCATTAAATATAAATCAATAATCCCCAATCTAAATGATCAAGCAGATTAGTGGAGCAGAGACTGGGCATGGGGAGGGACGCACCTATTTGCTGAATTATTTATTTAATGAATTGAGTAATTAGATGAAAAAAATGTGAGATAAAACCACTTAATTTTGAAGAGTGAAGATGCATTGCAACCCATCGCATTACACTCATCAAAAGCAATTAGAAATATTACCATAGACAGCAGGGTTCAATTCACATCATAGCTGATTATCAAAGCATTTCAGGGGGATGCCACTCAGTGGGGCATTCTTAAATTCAATTCCATTGAGTTTGTTTCTCATGCAGATGCCTTTATAGTGCTACTTGAAGCTTAGAGTTTCAATACATAACACTGCTGGCCAAATAAATCTACTGTGGTTCATGCAGCAGTATTTCTGTGTCAGGGTTTGTGAGATAAGACTTGAGGTTAGGTCTCTCAGAAGCCTTAGCGTGCTTTAAAATCCAATTGGTTTGCTATTTCTTGTGGATACAAAATCTTCATAGACCAGGGGAAGTATTTATTCAGAAACCACAAAACCCAAACAACCTGATTTCTTTTCTGCACAGTCATCAAGTTACCATGGAAATGCAGGGGTGTGTTTATAGAAGCATTGCATTAAAAATAGAAATGTCAGAGTCTGAATCCCCCTGGCAGCACTGCTTTAGACTAATCTGATGAGTTTTAACGGAGGATACACTGGTGGCTTCTATTCTGAGCTCTTTAAAAACTCCCTGAATACTGAAAGCTTTATAAACACTTCTTCAGGCGCTGTGGAAGAAAGCAAAATAGTTTTGTTAAAGTTTTGTTAAAGTTGTTTTGATAAGAACATAAGAACATAAGAAAGTTTACAAACGAGAGGAGGCCATTCAGCCCATCTTGCTCGTTTGGTTGTTAGTAGCTTATTGATCCCAGAACCTCATCAAGCAGCTTCTTGAAGGATCCCAGGGTGTCAGCTTCAACAACATTACTGGGGAGTTGGTTCCAGACCCTCACAATTCTCTGTGTAAAAAAGTGCCTCCTATTTTCTGTTCTGAATGCCCCTTTATCTTATGCTTCAGTGTTTGGAGTGGGATGGAGGAGGAATGAGTTACACTTCAGTGTTTTTGGAGTGGGATGGAGGAGGAATGGGTTACACTTCAGTGTTTTTGGAGTGGGATGGAGGAGGAATGGGTTATGCTTCAGTGTTTTTGGAGTGGGATGGAGGAGGAATGGGTTACACTTCAGTGTCTATGGAGTGGGATGGAGGAGGAATGGGTTACACTTCAGTGTTTTTGGAGTGGGATGGAGGAGGAATGGGTTACACTTCAGTGTTTTTGGAGTGGGATGGAGGAGGAATGGGTTATGCTTCAGTGTTTTTGGAGTGGGATGGAGGAGGAATGGGTTACACTTCAGTGTCTATGGAGTGGGATGGAGGAGGAATGGGTTACACTTCAGTGTTTTTGGAGTGGGATGGAGGAGGAATGGGTTATGCTTCAGTGTCTTTGGAGTGGGATGGAGGAGGAATGGGTTATGCTTCAGTGTTTGGAGTGGGATGTAAGAGGAATGGGTTATGCTTCAGTGTTTTTGGAGTGGGATGGAGGAGGAATGGGTTATGCTTCAGTGTTTGGAGTGGGATGTAAGAGGAATGGGTTATGCTTCAGTGTTTTTGGAGTGGGATGGAGGAGGAATGGGTTACACTTCAGTGTCTATGGAGTGGGATGGAGGAGGAATGGGTTACACTTCAGTGTCTATGGAGTGGGATGGAGGAGGAATGGGTTACACTTCAGTGTTTTTGGAGTGGGATGGAGGAGGAATGGGTTATGCTTCAGTGTTTGGAGTGGGATGTAAGAGGAATGGGTTACACTTCAGTGTTTTTGGAGTGGGATGGAGGAGGAATGGGTTACACTTCAGTGTTTTTGGAGTGGGATGGAGGAGGAATGGGTTACACTTCAGTGTTTTTGGAGTGGGATGTAAGAGGAATGGGTTATGTTGTAATGTAGGCTTTGACACTTGTGACTGTTTGTCTTTAGCAGGTGGCCTCTGTGTCAAGGGAGATTTTCTAGGGGGTAATAAACAGATAAATAAAAACAGTGTAGAGAAATGTGATCATCATGTAAATCAAGTGGACCAGCCAATGGAGAGAGAGTTCTATAGCTGTGAGTGGAGAATAAGTGGGATTTTGAATTAGTGCTCAGTGAACTATCTATAGAAGGTAAATATGTAAAGTGGAAATGACTGTGTGTGTGAAAGATAAGCTCAAAGACATGGTTTCGACAGATGTGTTATATCAAGCTTTGACAAGAGAATACATATGTACTGACCTATGTTTAAGCTGTGGTATATATCATGCCTGTCACCTCCGGAGGCCTGGGTTTGAATCATGGAGAGCTGGTCTGTATTCTGAGCTGGTCTCATGCAGTTTACTGTAATAAAATCAATAACCTGTTTCCTGCGAGCCAGGTTCAGATTTTCAAAGGCTCTCTTCCAGAGAACAGGCTCCAGGGTAAGCCGCTGCTGCTGCTGTTTGTAAAGAGAGCTGTGGTGTTCATCATAGTGTTGGGAACAAACATTTTGACAGATGTTTTGTTCTGTTAGAAAACATGTATTTGGGGCTCCTGAGTGGCACCTCCGGTAAAGGCGCTTCGCATGGAGTGCAGGATGCGCTCTACAGCCTGTTCATCGCCGGTTCGAGTCCAGGCCGAGTCCAGGCTGACCATGGATGAGAGCTCCCAGGAGGCAGCACACAATTGGCCGAGCGCCACCCGGGGGGAGGGTGGGCTAGGTCAGCCAGAGTGTCCTCGGCTCACCGCGCACCAGCGACCCCTGTAGTCTGGCCGGGCGCCTGCGGGCTTGCCTGTAAGCTGCGTTGTCCTCCGACGCTGTAGCTCTTGGGTGGCTGCATGGCAGGTCTACGGTGTGAAAATAAGCAGTCAGCTGACGGCACACGCTTCAGAGGACAGAGTGTGTTCATCATCGCCACTCCCGAGTCAGCGCGGGGTGGTGGCGGTGAGTTGAACCTAAAAAAATAATTGGCTATTCTAAATAGGGGGAAAATGATAAAAAAAAAACAATTGGTGACTACAAAATTAAAATAAATAAATAAAAATAAAACATGTATTTTTCTGCCTTGCGGCTTTGACAGGTTTTACTGCTGAACACACGGGCAGCAGTGTGGAGTAGGGGTTAGGGGCAGCAGTGTGGAGTGTGGGGCAGCAGTGTGGAGTAGGGGTTAGGGGCAGCAGTGTGGAGTGTGGGGCAGCAGTGTGGAGTAGGGGTTAGGGGCAGCAGTGTGGAGTGTGGGGCAGCAGTGTGGAGTAGTGGTTAGGAGCAGCAGTGTGGAGTAGTGGTTAGCGGCAGCAGTGTGGAGTAGTGGTTAGGGGCAGCAGTGTGGAGTAGTGGTCAGGGCTCTGGACTCCTGACCGGAGGGTCGTGGGTTCAATCCCAGGTGGGGGACACTGCTACTGTACCCTTGAGCAAGGTACTTTACCTAGATTGCTCCAGTAAAAATCCAACTGTATAAATGGGTAATTGTATGTAAAAAATAATGTGTAAAAAAATAATGTAATTGTATATAAAAATAATGTGATATCGTGTAACAATTGTAAGTCACCCTGGACAAGGGCGTCTGCTAAGAAATAAATAAATAAACACAGAATCCATTGTGGCAGGCTGCTGTCTTCAGTGGGGCCCCTGCAGCTGTTTGGGTAATGTTACAGCTCTCAGGTCTGCAGGCAGGGGATTTTTAAGTTCCCATGTTTATAACTGAAGCCATACTAAGCAGTGTTCTGAATGATCACACTGAGGCACAAATTGAACTGGAAAATTTCTCATCTCACAGAGTAGTATTCTTTATATTTGAGATTTGCTGCTCACATTTATTCAGGAGTGTGGCTCCCCACAGGCAGTCCCATCTTCGTCTGATGGTATTGAGTCCATTAAAGTTGTGTATTTGATATACAAGGCATGTGTGTATATGAATGTAATATACCATGTGTATGTGTGAGCAATTGGAAAGCACTATTCACAAACACAGCAAGGCAAGTTCATCTACAGTTTCTTTTTATTATTGTTAAACGGTTACAGGCTGCCACTCCTAAAGATACAGAACTTTACCGTTCCTCATTAAAACGAGAGCGAAGTATGGTCAGTAACGTTGTGCTGGGCTTCTTGTGCTCTGCTATCTATCTGCTCAGTGCTGGGTGCCCATTGCTCCAGACTGCTGTGACCAGGGCTGGAAGCTGCATGCTACAGTGTGTGAGCTGGGAGAGGAGACTGTGGGCAGCACAGAGGAGGGAGGACTCCCAGGGGACTGCCCCCATGCTGGGGTTTCTATAAGTGCTCTGTAAGTTTTATTAGCCCCAGCAGGGGGAGATAAGGGGGCGTTGCTGCAGGTTGAGCAGGTGGAGTGACGTGTGAGAGGCATTGAGCTCTCGATTAGGGGTTGGTTCACTGTAGGGGTAGCGAGGTAGAGGGCCTGTGTAAGAGGTGGGGTTTGACAAAGAAGCCTCTTCTCTTCAGATTAGACCGGGGTTTTTAGAACAGCTTTGTTTTCTATCCTGGCTTGTTTCTGTGGCTACAATCGAGACAGTAAACAAAAGCAAACCAGGACTGGTAAGAGTGAGGGTCAAAGTGCTTGTCTATCAAACACTGCCCTAGATTTCTCTGTCCCTAAAGTGGAGTGAGTCTCTGTAAGAGAGTGCCCTCAGGAAACATCAACCCTCCTTTTCTAATTCGAATCCCTTCTTCCCTGCACCCTGGAATACTGCTCTCTCTCTCTCCTTTTCTCCCTCTCTCTCGTGCTCTCTCTCTCTTTCACTCCCTCTCTCCCTTAGCTTAACATACACCAAGACCATAAAACATCCCCAATTGCTTTCTGTCACTGTATTCACAAAACAAACAAACTGCATTACGTGAGTAGCAAGAGCTTCCAGGGAGAGTGCAGACTGCGTGCCGGACGAGCGGGCTTGGGACAGTGGGACTGGGGACAGCAGGGCTGGGGACAGTGGGACGGGAGAGCGGGGGCTTGGGACAGTGGGACTGGGGACAGCAGGGCTGGGGACAGCGGGACGGGAGAGCAGGGGCTTGGGACAGTGGGACTGGGGACAGAGGGACTGGGGACAGCGGGGGGCTGGGGACCGCAGGGCTGGGGACAGAGGGACTGGGGACAGAGGGACTGGGGACAGCGGGACTGGGGACAGAGGGACTTACGACAGAGGGACGGGAGAGCGGGGGCTGGGGATAGAGGGAATGGGGACAGTGGGACTGGGGAGAACGGGGGACAGCGGGACTGGGGGAGGCGGGGGCTGGGGATAGAGGGAATGGGGACAGCGGGACTTGGGGTTAGCATAGCAAACCCACAGCTCATTTATACTGGAATTGGACTTCTCTAAGCTTATCACACTGAAGGCTCAGGCACACTCACACACACAGACTCACACACACACACTCACACAGACAGACTCACACACACACACACACACACGCATACTCACACAGACAGACTCACACACACACACACACACGCACACTGACAGACTCGCACACACACACACACACACACAGACAGACAGACAGACACACACACACACAGACTCACACACACATACACACACGCGCACACACGCACACACACACAGACACACACACACACTCACGCACACACAGACTCACGCACACACACACACGACCCTTTACAGACACTCACAGACAGACAGACAGACAGACAGACAGACAGACAGACAGACAGACACTGTGAGACACAGACACACACTCGCAGACAGACAGGCACACAGAGGCACAGGTCAGTACTGGTCACAGCAGTCTAGTCTACAGTGGGGGGAGAAGCTAAGCTTGCTATAGAGCCTTGCTCTGCTTCAGGCTCAGGGGGGACCCTCAGGCCAGGTCCTTACGCTCTGCCGTCGACTCCTTGATTATCTGAAACACAGACAGATACACAATCAGCCCCTTTCCTGTGAGTGAACCTGAACTACACTGTTCCTGTTGCATTTCAATACAAGTCTATGACTGAGGCACCCTGAACAAGCAGACAGTGACCCTCAGTCTCTTTGAAGACCTCCAGTTCATTCAGGTTTCACTGTGTCCTTCCTGGAGCTCACAAAACAGCCAGCAGAGGAGAGGCTATTGAACAGACACACAAGGGAATCAGAATGACCAGGGATCTTTAGTAGCACTTTACATTGTGTCTCTAATTCTATAGGATACCTAGAATTTACATGTAAAACACACAGTCTTCTTAAAAAATAGTATGTGAGATCTATCCCTGCTTTCAGCAGGGCAGTGGTCACTAAACAGCATCCATTCACTCAGCTGTGTGGCTTGGGATGTCAGACTCATCCAGGGAGAAGAGCTCACAAACCAATAATAACATCTGAAATCCTGTCACCTCATTTCCTGATTCATTTAGGCATCAAAATGGATTGCTTTTTACAAGAAGAATGTGTTTAGCAAAGTGCCACGGCTTTGCGAGAGCAGAGATCGAGGAAGCAGGACTCAGCGAAAGCAGCACTGCTGCCTCAGGTTAGTCAGTGTGCCTGCGCTGCCCTCTGCTGGCGCAACTGGGAACTGTGACATCACCACCCCAAAATAACATTTCCACTCAAAGGAAACAAAATACTTAGGATGTTTTTGTTGCACTTTTTTTCTTGGGGTGCGTACCTCCCCGTCTCTCATCTCCACGGTTTTAACCAGAACGGTCCTCTTCACATGAGACTCGGGAGACAGTTTGGTGTCCAGGTTGGTTTCTGAGACAGAACAGGAAGGAGCTTTAGAACCGAGTCCTCCCCTTTCAACATTCAGTACAGAAGCTAAAAGACTTGGTCTTTATTTTAACACTTGAATATTCTGTAAAAAGAAATCATTTCACTAAATAATGATTGTTAAATCTATATTTTAATACAGAGGTTATGTGTAAATGGCTTTTTTAAATATAGTGCATCATGCCTGGTGTGTGGTGGCCTTGAGGCCTGAACACTCCGGTGAGTTCAAATATAGGATGATTGAACCAGTACACTACTGACCTCGGAGCTGAAGGTTTGAGAAGCTTTGGACAGGAACAGTGATTCTGTGAGTTAAAGTGAAAGACAGAAATTATTCTTCTATCAGCACTGGAACTATCCCCCCTCCATACTGCCCCTGCCCCTCCCCTATTTACTGCCTCTGCCCCTAACCCTTACCCCATCTCACTGCTTCATGCCCCTATCCCTTATCCCCTCTCATTGCTTCCTGCCCCTCCTTACTGTCCCTCCCCTCCTCACTGCCCCTCCCCTCCTCACTATCCCTCCACTCCCCTCCTCACGGCCCCTCCCCTCCCCTCACTGCCCCTCGCCTCCTCACTGCCCTCCCCTCCCCTTCTCACTGCCCCTCCTCACCGGCTCTCCTCTCCCTCCAGCAGCTTCCTGTAGGTGGCGATCTCGATATCGAGGGCCAGCTTGACGTTAAGCAGGTCCTGGTATTCCTGCAGGTGCCTCGCCATCTCCTCCTTCAGGCTGTTGATGTCGTCCTCCAGCCGCACCACGGACTCCTGGGAATTCGCAGACTCGATAGCAAACTGCTCCTCCATCTCACGCATCTGCCTCTCCAGAGACTCGTTCTGTCAGAAACACAAAGAAACACAATGTCAGGGCACTGATCTCCAGGACCTGAGATCTACGGGAGCTGGATCTACGAGCTGAGATCTACGGGAACTGGGATCTACTGGAGCTGAGATCTACGGGAGCTGGGATCTACTGGAGCTGAGATCTACGGGAGCTGGGATCTACTGGAGCTGAGATCTACGGGAGCTGGGATCTACTGGAGCTGAGATCTACGGGAGCTGGGATCTACTGGAGCTGAGATCTACTGGAGCTGGGATCTACGAGCTGAGATCTATTAGAGTAATGAGATATTAAAAGGTGAATAGAAATATTAGGAAAAGGTGCATGATATAAATGATCACTTTAAGATGTTTACTTCTGATAGACATTGAGCAAGTCCTGATCAGAACTGATATACCATAACTGAGAGCTGTCAATCATGTCAGACTTGTCAGGCCCTCCTCCAGATTCCAGATAACTATAGTTACCAAAAACCGAACCGGAGCAGCCAGTCCCAGAGAGGGAGAGATGTACCCGCTGTGCTTAGTGCACATTACTGAGCTGGTCTTGCATTCCTCGCTTCTCACTGCCTGTGAGACGGCCGTTGCTTTGGGCTTGTGGAACAGAAAGGATGAAAGAGGAAGTGAAGTGAGACTCACGCTTCCTCTAAGTGCCTCCAGGTCGCAGGTCATGACCTGGATCTGGCGCCGGTACTCATTGGCTTCCTGCTTCGCCTGCCGCAGCGCCTCTCCATTCCTATTGGCTGCATCCGTCATGTCTGAAAACTGAAGAGGAGACGAGAGCCGGGTCAGGCGAGCTTCTCATTTCTTATCTAGTTTACAAACTAAAGAACTCTGCTGGAGAATGTCACCATCCCCGTGTACTAGATTCCTAGTACAGCACCAGCAGCGTCTAACAGGACACAGCTTCCTGTATCATCACACTACAGCAGTGCTTCCCAAACTCTCTCAAAGGAATGTCCAGAATCACAATCCAAGTCAGACAAGCACTGCTACTTTACTGTGCCAAGCCACGCTCATCAAGCATGTTTCCTTAGTAGCTGTATGTAATGGCTTCAGCGTTTAGTAGCTGATTGATTTATTCCAGCATGCGAAATATTTCATAATGGTCTCAGGAGAACAAACTAACAGAGACTCCCTTATTACTTGCTCTTATTGTATTACTTGTATTGTAACACTTGAAATGTATTTGCTTACGATTGTAAGTCGCCCTGGATAAGGGCGTCTGCTAAGAAATAAATAATAATAATAATAATAATAATAATAATAATAATAATAATATAAAAGCTCAATGGAGGCGACATTTAAAAAAAAAATGAGTGGGTTGTGAGCGGGGCAAGCAATCTTAACGAGGCGTGTCTCTGGCAGGCTGGCTCGGTCTGGTTCTGCCTCACCTTGGACCGATACCACTCCTCAGTCTCCTGCATGTTGGAGCTGGCCATGGCTTCATACTGGGTGCGGATGTCCCTCAGCGCTGTGGTCAGGTCTGGTTTGGACATGTCCATGTCCACGTGGACCTGCTGGCTGGACACCTGCTCCAGGATCTCTCGCAGCTCCTGGGGACACGACAGCAGCAACACAGCCAGCGATCACACAGAGAGGCAGAGAACAGACTGGACAAGAGAAACATTCACAACAGCAACAACACAGTGAGCGATCACACAGAGAGGCAGAGAACAAACTGGACAAGAGAAACATTCACAACAGCAACAACACAGCCAGCGATCACACAGAGAGGCAGAGAACAGACTGGACAAGAGAAACATTCACAACAGCAACAACACAGTGAGCGATCACACAGAGAGGCAGAGAACAAACTGGACAAGAGAAACATTCACAACAGCAACAACACAGCCAGCGATCACACAGAGAGGCAGAGAACAGACTGGATAAGAGAAACATTCACAACAGCAACAGCACAGCGAGCGATCACACAGAGAGGCAGAGAACAGACTGGACAAGAGAAACATTCACAACAGCAACAACACAGCCAGTGATCACACAGAGAGGCAGAGAACGGACTGGACAAGAGAAACATTCACAACAGCAACAGCACAGCCAGCGATCACACAGAGAGGCAGAGAACGGACTGGACAAGAGAAACCTGAACATTCACAACAGCAACATGTCCATGAACAATCCCGCAAGTAATAGAATGGCCCTTGTTAATCTTCTCTTATAGAGCCACCAGAGAAATTGACCCTGGTTGAAGAGTTGCCATTTATTTTATTGTAATACCATGCAGACATATTTAGGACTTCTGTTCTGCAGTTTTATTTTAATTTCTTTTTTATCTAGTGTTCCTGAGCCCAACGGTCATCACTGAGCACAGTGGTCATCACTAAGCCCAGCAGTCATCACTGAGCCCAGCAGTCATCACTGAGCACAGCGGTCATCACTGAGCCCAGCGGTCATCACTGAGCACAGTGGTCATCACTGAGCCCAGCGGTCATCACTGAGCACAGCGGTCATCCCTGAGCACAGAGGTCATCACTGAGCACAGTGGTCATCACTGAGCACACGCTGGACCATTTATTGGGATTTCAAGGACATTGTTTAAAGTTGATCAGGTCGAACGCAGTCGGTATCGAGGGAGCGCAGGAGCCTCTTACCTCATCGTGGATTTTCTTGAGGAAGTTGATCTCCTCGTGCAGGGCTTCAATCTTCCTCTCCAGCGCGACACGGTTCAGCGCAGCCTCGTCAACATCCTGGACAGACAGACGACAGGCAGACAGACAGACAGAGATAATGATGTGAATACAGCTCCAACTCGCCTTCAATCTGTACCCCTCTATACTGTAACAGAGCCCCCAACTCTCCCTCAATCTGTACCCCTCTATACTGTAACAGAGCCCCCAACTCTCCCTCAATCTGCACCCCTCTATACTGTAACAGAGCCCCCAACTTTCCCTCAATCTGTAAACCTCTATATTGTAACAGAGCCCCCAACTTTCCCTCAATCTGTACCCCTCTATACTGTAACAGAGCCCCCAACTCTCCCTCAATCTGCACCCCTTTATACTGTAAGAGCCCCCAACTCTCCCTCAATCTGAACCCCTCTATACTGTAACAGAGCACCCAACTCTCCCTGAATCTGCACCCCTCTATACTGTAACAGAGCCCCCAACTCTCCCTCAATCTGCACCCCTTTATACTGTAACAGAGCCCCCAACTCTCCCTCAATCTGCACCCCTTTATACTGTAAGAGCCCCCAACTCTCCCTCAATCTGAACCCCTCTATACTGTAACAGAGCACCCAACTCTCCCTGAATCTGCACCCCCAGCATGCTCTCAAACCCTGCTCACTTGTCTGTAGGAGTGCAGGTTAGGGTTAGGGTTAGGGTCTGTAGGAGTGCAGGTGCTCACCTGTCTGTAGGAGTGCAGGTTATTCTCAGCCTCCAGACGCAGATTGATCTCGTCCTCTAACCTGGGAATGAAGAGCAGGGTGGAATTCAAATGCACTGAAATAACCCCTCGAGCTGCAGTGGTCAGCCCTGCTGCAGCTACCAAAGACAGGGTCAGTTATTTGCAAACAAAGTATTCTTACTATTTCTGCGTTTCTTTATGAAAATGATTCACTAAACTATTGTCAGACCTTGGGAAAGTGGCTCTATTTCTTTTTTTTTTAAACAGAAACAATTTGCTTTTTGTGAAACCCTTCAATGATGAATACAGACTATTGATGCTAATTTAACACACCAGCTTTTTTCATTGTCTAACTTTTGTTTCAATGAACACAGAAAGAGAACAATGTGGTGACCATTTCCCCAGCCACTAGAAACACATTCATTTCTGAAGCAAGGAAAAGACTCATCATTATTTGCAAGTGTCACAAGGCACAAAGATCAGAGCAAATGAAAAGATTATAAACTTTTTGCAGCTGTGAATGTGCCCCTGCCCTTCGGCGGCCAGCGCGCCAGACACCAGACGTCTCTTTTGTTGCTGTTGTTTGCAGGCCCACTGCCACTGAGTCTGACTCAATCAACTCTCGGGAGATAGTCTGTCACCGCTTCAGCGCAGTCTGGCTTGGCACACAATGGCAGACTCTGTGTGGGGACGGCTATAAATTGCAGCAGCAGGATAAACCGTCCTCTCCCTTTCTCGTATTGTTTCCCCTGGTCCTTTCAAAGGGAGAGATTTATAGAGTGGGGACGTGACCCTGGCACTATTCATTTATAGAGGGGGGCGAGACCCGGCTGTATTAATAGGAGACAGGACCCATCGTGGGAGAGACTCTGAGGGACTCCAACTCTGTGAATGTTTGCAGTGAGGAGTGAGGTGTGAGGTGCTGCACAGTGAGGAGTGGCTGCAGTGAGGTGTGAGGTGTGAGGTGTGAGGTGCTGTACAGTGAGGAGTGGCTGCAGTGAGGTGTGAGGTGTGAGGTGCTGCACACTGAGGAGTGGCTGCAGTGAGGTGTGGCTGCAGTGAGGTGTGAGGTGTGAGGTGTGAGGTGCTGTAAAAGTGAGGAGTGGCTGCAGTGAGGTGTGAGGTGTGAGGTGTCAGGAAACCATTCTAAAGTGCTGTAAAAAACACTGACAAGTTAAAGCTTAGTGAATTGAGCCCACAGAAACAAACCAGTTTACACAAAAATGAGAAACAATAACGATTTTACTTTTACTAGATTTTGAGCCATGGTTTGAAGTGAGGTTGCAGATGGAGAACTATATGAAGAGGACTGTACAGTCCTGTGGAGGCGGTAACCTGCAATGATCACGTTTCAAACAGTGGCATTGTTTGCTGCCTCTGTAGCTAGACTGTCCACACTGCGCGCTAGGAATACAAAGTGAAAAGTTGCTGTAATAGCAGATTTGCTCTAGTGAATGAGCTCATGCTTTTCTGCATGAATTGTAAACAATGAACTGGATGTAAATAACCTGTGCGAGACGGAGGAAGAATGAAGCCGAACAACTGAGCGCCTTTTCATTTCCTTTCATTACAAAAGCTACCTGCACCTTGACCACATCGAATAACCGTTTTGTCCCTTGAGTGATATGTGTTTCCAGAAATATCTCCAAATGCTTTGTTCAAAGCATCTATTGTTTTATGAGTTGGCAATTGTGTTTTTTCCCCAATCTGGTGATGCCCAATTGTAGGGTTTTCCTGAACTGTAGACTCTCAAGACAGATCGTACCTATTTTAATATTGTATTATGGTTTATTGTAAAGGCTGCGATTGGTTTAAGGTGATTACCCTGAAAATTCGTATTTCAATTCTAACATAACCCTGACAGGACGCCTGAGTTTGAAGAAATTTTACAGGAGTCTCTGATGTCCTGTAAAACAATCAAAGCGCCTCTGAAAAAATGATCTGGGACAAAAAGAAATGAATCAATAAGGTCAAGAAACGTAATGCATTCCCCCTGCAGGGACTGAACTCTGAGGGGCGCAGGGAGCAGGGCACACATGCACTGTATTACTCATCTGTTTAACCAAGAATAGAACCCATGCATTATTTACAAGGGGGTCCCGACAAGTCTGAAGCATCACACTGTAAGTGCAACACAATACAAAGACAGGCAGATCCACACCAATGAAACGATCTGCATGACAAGAGACGGGCACTGCTGTCACCAATGAGTCAACCATGCTATTAAAATGGAATACTGTCCCGTTTCAATTAGCTTTCTTTAGTATGGCGCATTTGCAGACCCTAGCCTGAGCTCACACTGAACAGCACCACAGAATTCCTCAGCTCTGAGCAGCACCACCTGTTGGTAGTGTTTCAGTATTGCTCAGCTCTGAATAGCACCACAGTATTCCTCAGCTCTGAACAGCACTACAGTATTGCTCAGCTCTGAGCAGCCCCACCTCTTTGCAGTGTTTCAGTATTGCTCAGTTCTGAGCAGCCCCACCTGTTTGCAGTGTTTCAGTATTGCTCAGCTCTGAGGAGCCCCACCTGTTGGCAGTGTTTCAGTATTGCTCAGCTCTGAGCAGCCCCACCTGTTGGCAGTATTTCAGTATTGCGCAGCTCTGAGGAGCCCCACCTGTTGGCAGTGTTTCAGTATTGCTCAGCTCTGAGCAGCCCCACCTGTTGGCAGTATTTCAGTATTGCGCAGCTCTGAGGAGCCCCACCTGTTGGCAGTGTTTCAGTATTGCTCAGCTCTGAGCAGTCCCACCTGTTGGCAGTGTTTTAGTATTGCTCAGCTCTGAACAGTACCACCTCTTTGCAGTGTTTCAGTATTGCTCAGCTCTGAACAGCAACACCTCTTTGCAGTGTTTCAGTATTGCTCAGCTCTGAACAGCACTACAGTATTCCTCAGCTCTGAACAGCACTACAGTATTGCTCAGCTCTGAGCAGCACCACCTGTTTGCAGTGTTTCAGTATTGCTCAGCTCTGAGCAGCCCCACCTCTTTGCAGTGTTTCAGTATTGAGCAGATCTGAGGAGCCCCACCTGTTGGCAGTGTTTCAGTATTGCTCAGCTCTGAACAGCACTACAGTATTCCTCAGCTCTGAACAGCACTACAGTATTGCTCAGCTCTGAGCAGCCCCACCTCTTTGCAGTGTTTCAGTATTGCTCAGCTCTGAGGAGCCCCACCTGTTTGCAGTGTTTCAGTATTGCTCAGCTCTGAGGAGCCCCACCTGTTTGCAGTGTTTCAGTATTGCTCAGCTCTGAGCAGCCCCACCTCTTTGCAGTGTTTCAGTATTGCTCAGCTCTGAGCAGCCCCACCTCTTTACAGTGTTTCAGTATTGCTCAGCTCTGAGGAGCCCCACCTGTTGGCAGTGTTTCAGTATTGCTCAGCTCTGAGCAGCCCCACCTCTTTGCAGTGTTTCAGTATTGCTCAGCTCTGAGGAGCCCCACCTGTTGGCAGTGTTTCAGTATTGCTCAGCTCTGAGGAGCCCCACCTGTTGGCAGTGTTTCAGTATTGCTCAGCTCTGAACAGCACTACAGTATTGCTCAGCTCTGAACAGCACTACAGTATTCCTCAGCTCTGAACAGCACTACAGTATTGCTCAGCTCTGAGCAGCCCCACCTCTTTGCAGTGTTTCAGTATTGCTCAGCTCTGAGGAGCCCCACCTGTTGGCAGTGTTTCAGTATTGCTCAGCTCTGAGCAGCCCTACCTTTTGACAGTGTTTCAGTGTTGCTCAGCTCTGAACAGCACCACCTGTTGGCAGTGTTTCAGTATTGCTCAGCTCTGAGGAGCCCCACCTGTTGGCAGTGTTTCAGTATTGCTCAGCTCTGAGCAGTCCCACCTCTTTGCAGTGTTTCAGTATTGCTCAGCTCTGAGGAGCCCCACCTGTTGGCAGTGTTTCAGTATGGCTCAGCTCTGAGCAGCCCTACCTTTTGACAGTGTTTCAGTGTTGCTCAGCTCTGAGGAGCCCCACCTCTTTGCAGTGTTTCAGTATTGCTCAGCTCTGAGGAGCCCCACCTGTTGGCAGTGTTTCAGTATTGCTCAGCTCTGAGGAGCCCCACCTGTTGGCAGTGTTTCAGTATTGCTCAGCTCTGAGCAGCCCCACCTGTTGGCAGTATTTCAGTATTGCGCAGCTCTGAGCAGCCCCACCTCTTTGCAGTGTTTCAGTATTGCTCAGCTCTGAGCAGCCCCACCTCTTTGCAGTGTTTCAGTATTGCTCAGCTCTGAGCAGTCCCACCTCTTTGCAGTGTTTCAGTATTGCTCAGCTCTGAGGAGCCCCACCTGTTGGCAGTGTTTCAGTATTGCTCAGCTCTGAGCAGCCCTACCTTTTGACAGTGTTTCAGTATTGCTCAGCTCTGAGCAGCCCCACCTCTTTGCAGTGTTTCAGTATTGCTCAGCTCTGAACAGCCCCACCTCTTTGCAGTGTTTCAGTATTGAGCAGATCTGAGGAGCCCCACCTGTTGGCAGTGTTTCAGTATTGCTCAGCTCTGAGGAGCCCCACCTGTTGGCAGTGTTTCAGTATTGCTCAGCTCTGAGGAGCCCCACCTGTTGGCAGTGTTTCAGTATTGCTCAGCTCTGAGGAGCCCCACCTGTTGGCAGTGTTTCAGTATTGCTCAGCTCTGAACAGCCCCACCTCTTTGCAGTGTTTCAGTATTGCTCAGCTCTGAACAGCACTACAGTATTGCTCAGCTCTGAACAGCACTACAGTATTGCTCAGCTCTGAACAGCACTACAGTATTGCTCAGCTCTGAACAGCACTACAGTATTCCTCAGCTCTGAACAGTACTACAGTATTGCTCAGTTCTGAGCAGCCCCACCTCTTTGCAGTGTTTCAGTATTGAGCAGATCTGAGGAGCCCCACCTGTTGGCAGTGTTTCAGTATTGCTCAGCTCTGAGCAGGGTGACAGGCTCCTCTGCACTAACCTGTTCCTGCAGTTCCACTTATCAAAGCAGGCAGGCTTGCAATTCCATCCTAAATGATACCCCGAGGCTGCTGCCACTTAAATAATACAACTTGCTGAGTGTATCAGACCATACTGCCCTATAAACCACAGCTGTCTGACACCAAACCCTGCGCTGATTCAAATCACCCTGATCACTGACTGGTAAGGTATGGTATGAAAATCAATCCTCAACTTATCTTTGATAAACGTTTCCAGATCTACAAAGGTCCAGATTTATAAATGTGTTTCACCAGTACTCATTTACAACACAAAACACATCTTAAAAACTGACAACAAACAATTTCTAACTAGCACCAAACAATTGTTCTTTTCCGTTTAGCAAAAAAAAAAACATTTCAACAGTGAGAGAGAAGCTTGAACTGAAGAAAAACTCTGAGACACTCAAACACCCTGGGAAGAAGATTCTTTAAAATCGCCCAGAGACATAAACACTACAGCTATGGGCAAAAGTTTTGCACCACCCTATAGAATGAACTAATTTTGCTTCATAAAGTCGAATGAAACCTGCTAAATAATGTTACGTTAACATATTGAATTACATACTGCTTTGTAGTTTTCCATATACTTAATGAGAAACTGACAAAAATGGAAAAATGTGACATTTCAGAATCTAACATGAAATACTGTACTGCTATTATGGCTTCCAGTAGACTTTTGCAACATCATTTTGCAGTTTCTTTGATTACATGATGTTAAATAAAATATCAAAATTATGTTCATATATTATTATTTTTTTTATTATGCCTCAATCCTAAAATTTTAGGCAATGCAAAACGTCCTATATCTGTGCAGTATATAGACTCCTGTCGGCTGGTCCAGGGTGCGAGCTGTGGAGTGATGGAGGGGAGTGTGAGGGGGAATAAGGACAGGAAACGCGCTGCTTACTTCTGCCGCAGGTTGCCCAGGTCCTGGGCCAGGTTGTCCCTCTCGATGTCAGTCCTGGCCTTGGCGGTGCTGAGCTGGTCCACCTGCTTCCTCAGCTCCCGCAGCTCTTGCTGGTAGATGTCTCCCAGCCTGGTGGGCTCCTTGCCCCTGATCTGGTTCAGCTCCGCCGCCAGCACCTTGTTCTGCTGCTCCAGGAAGCGCACCTTCTCGATGTAGCTGGCAAAGCGGTCGTTCAGGTCCATCATCTCCACCTTCTCGTTGGTGCGGGTCTCCTTGTATTCGGCGTTGAGGGCGTCGGCCAGGGAGAAGTCCACCCGGTCCTGGCTCAGCCCCAGCACAGAGCTCTTCACCCGCCCCATAGAGACCCGCGGGCTGCTGGAGAACATGATGGGGCCATAGCGAGGGGAGCTGCCCAGGGAGTACCGTCCGCTGGACTGCTTCTTCAAGCCCCGGCCCGGAAACATCCTCCTGTAGGACGACACCCTCTGGGTTTCTAGGTTAAGACTCATGGCACTGGCTGGTTAAGGGGGTCTGCTGTGGCTTTGCAAATAAACTCCGATCTGTGCAGCTCAGTGTTTTATAGACAGGGGACCACCCCAGAGCAGAGGGGGGCGAGGGAGGGAGGAAGGGGGGCTGTGATCCTAGTGTCTGCCAGTTACCCTGCCACAGCACAGCTTTCAGACTGCTGTCATGTGGACACTATGAAAGAACTTTAGGTACAGTGCTCCATTGTTATTTTACTATCTGACATACTGTCTATACTATGTATATATAAATACAGCTGTGGACAAAAGTTTTGCTTCAACCTATAGAATGAACTAATATTGCTTCATAAAGTAGAATGAAACCTGCTGAATAATGTGACGTTAGCAGAGTACTGAATTAGACAATCAAGTAGAATGTACTGTCAATGTGGCCAAAATGAATTAAATCCCTGAATCAGCAAATAGTCACATTTCTGAAAAGTTTTCTTTGAGTCAGATTTAATAAGCTTTTGCATCAGTAATTCTACTGCGGTATCCCGCAGTAAACGTATAGCAATGTGTGGTAAAGCACGGTGAAAGCATGGTACTGTAAGAAATGTACTTGTAAATGTTTTTCTAATATGTTAATTCACAACACAGTCCTGGTATAAAAATACATTTTAAAAAAGTCCCTACAGCTTGGCTGAATACTTCTCTTTGTTAAATTATGACTTGAACATTTGATGTCTCAGTGTCTTCGTGCAGAGAGATGGGTGTGTGTGTTCATACTCATTGTCTTCCTGCAGAGATGGGTGTGTGTGTTCATACTCAGTGTCTTCCTGCAGAGATGGGTGTGTGTGTTCATACTCAGTGTCTTCGTGCAGAGAGATGGGTGTGTGTGTTCATACTCATTGTCTTCCTGCAGAGATGGGTGTGTGTGTTCATACTCAGTGTCTTCCTGCAGAGATGGGTGTGTGTGTTCATACTCAGTGTCTTCCTGCAGAGATGGGTGTGTGTGTTCATACTCAGTGTCTTCGTGCAGAGAGATGGGTGTGTGTGTTCATACTCATTGTCTTCCTGCAGAGATGGGTGTGTGTGTTCATACTCAGTGTCTTCGTGCAGAGATGGGTGTGTGTGTTCATACTCAGTGTCTTCCTGCAGAGATGGGTGTGTGTGTTCATACTCAGTGTCTTCGTGCAGAGATGGGTGTGTGTGTGTTCATACTCATTGTCTTCCTGCAGAGATGGGTGTGTGTGTTCATACTCATTGTCTTCCTGCAGAGATGGGTGTGTGTGTTCATACTCAGTGTCTTCGTGCAGAGATGGGTGTGTGTGTGTTCATACTCAGTGTCTTCCTGCAGAGATGGGTGTGTGTGTTCATACATACCAATGACTTGTCTCTTCAGTATAAGAGAGGCAAGAGGACTGAAGTGAAGCTGAGATACTCTTATACCATTAGAGACAGGGTTCACTTTAAAACAAAATCATGTCTTAATTTAAATAAGTTACATGCCTACAATTTCCATCAGTTGGTAATTTAGCGAGCGCGAGACGACTCTAATCACAAAATGTTCTGAACTCTGTGTTGACTGGCTGAGAGTGGCTTCATGATTTATAATACACTGCATAGGAAAGGTGGTGAGTCTCAACAACCATTTTACCTGCCACTTTACCATGCACACAGCTCTGGTACACAGCTCTATTGTACATTTCCCATGCTTTACTAATCTGGGATTCACAGTACCTGGCCTGCCTGTACTTTGCCATGCTTCCAGTGGGATAGAGCTTCAGGGATACAGCTTCACTGGGATAGAGCTTCAGTGATACAGCTTCACTGGGATAGAGCTTCAGTGATACAGCTTCACTGGGATAGAGCTTCAGTGATACAGCTTCACTGGGATAGAGCTTCAGTGATACAGCTTCACTGGGATACAGCTTCAGTGATACAGCTTCACTGGGATAGAGCTTCAGTGATACAGCTTCACTGGGATAGAGCTTCAGTGATACAGCTTCACTGGGATAGAGCTTCAGTGATACAGCTTCACTGGGACAGAGCTTCAGTGATACAGTCAGCCTCTATCAGGGGTGTGAGGACTCTGAAGGGGTGTCTCTCTCCTGCCTCTCAGTCTTGCTGCAGATGAGACCCATGCTTTCAATACAAGCACCCCTTCCTTGGTTACTCAGATGCTAAATAAATATAGTCATCAATGACCTGGCTCTGTGCCAGCGTATCAACATGATAAAGGTCTGAGAGCAGAGCTTTGCTGCTGAGCGCATTCCCACAGAAAGGGGGGGGGGGGGGGGGTTCTTAAGGAACAGTCCCTGATTCTTTTAAGAGGGCTTTGACCTCCATTTCATCTGACATTATATCACTACAGACTTACTTGTAAGGTGATAGATTTCTTTTTTTTAACTAGAGATTTATTTCTGTGTTTATTATTTGATTACAAGTTTATTTCACCACAAGATTTAAATCCCCTTTTCAAGATTTAGAGAACGATGTTTACCAATGTATTTATGCATTGAGTTATTTATTTAGTTGACAGTTTGTCATGGTTCCCAGATTCTTTGCAGTAGCAATATACCACTGCAGTGTACCATGATAAAAGCATATCAACGTTTAGTTAAGGTATTAAAAAGCAACAGCAAGGCATCGCATTTTGTAACTGGGGTTAATCATTCAAACGCTAATCTTCCCCAGTCTCTAAAGGACCAGCACGGCCTCAGTATTATTTTACCGCTGGATATTTGGGCCGATTTTGCCGTTTCCCCAGATGTGGTCACTCTGGTAGTTTCTCAAAGTGTGAAAACATTCGGAGGGGAAGAGGCTTTTAGACAGGGCTGCGCTTTGTTCAGGGAGAATGTGACTGTGAAATCCCAGCTCTCCACTCCTGAATATGCTGCTTTTTGTATTTTCTTTTTATTAAGGCGCCAAGATGTCTACCGGGATGGCAGTGAAAGGTCGTGGCTGCAGGCTGATTCACAGCCTGATAATGAATGCAGGACTGAGCGGAGAGATGGGAGGTAGAGGCATGGACTGGAATCACTAATCTGCACTGGGCTAGTCCACAGCCAAACCTTTCCTTTCAGTTCAAACCCATGGATCCCTATAAAGACCCCTCCTGATTTATTACAGAAAACCCCCTCGGAAGCTGAATACAAACCAATTACAGCACACCATTTGAAACTCTTTAGCACTGCTGCCCTGCATTTTAATAAACACAGAAATGCTACTTCATGGTCCTCACTTTAAAACACATTACTCTCAGCTCTCCAGCACCTTAATAATGAGCACTAGTCTAAACACACTCCATTCTCAGCCCTGCAGCTGTAACACACTAAGACTGTATTGAGACTCTGCTTCATGGAAGGTGCCTGCATGGTTTGCTCTGCGTTGTTAGCTCTGTACTGTATCAGGGCTGATCTGTGAGCCGGGTTGCCCCTGGCTGGGGTGTCTGTCAGCCTCATTCCTAAAGGATGTCTCTGAATCACTGATAGTCTCTAAGAGGCGCTCTCCAGGACCTCTAAGTCTAGGAGATACAGAGAGACGGAGAGACAGGGGACAGACACTGTAGTTATGGAGAGTAGTAGACCGACCAGACAGAATGAAAGATAGATGTAACATTTTTACAGACTGGCAACTAATAAGCTGGATGGTGAGACAGACAGACAGAGAGCCAGACAGATGGAGAGACAGACAGACAGAGAGACAGACAGATGGAGAGCCCTGGCACAGGGACAGAGACGTGTCCCAGAGGCTCTGTTGAAAATGCTGCTGTGTAAATTCTCTATGTGTGCAATGTGGGGGGGGATGGGGGGGGTGTTTGTTTAATCAGACATGAAATGAGTCACTGGATCCTAGTCCAAACTCCAGCACAATGTGTCTTTGCTGCTTGGCTGAGTGGTTTTGTTAATATCCAACAAGCTTGCAGTCAGCACTAATAACTGGGCTTTCACAGGACAGGCATTACAAAGGGTGCTGAAAATGTGCCCAGTGCGGAGGAGCGCAGGCCACGGTGTGTGCGTGTGCATCAGCATGCAAAAACGTGGCTGTGTGTGGGGGAGTGCAGGCCACGGTGTGTGCGTATGTGTCAGCATTTCCGAGTGTGGCTGTGTGTGGGGGAGTGCAGGCCACGGTGTGTGCGTATGTGTCAGCATTTCCGAGTGTGGCTGTGTGTGGGGGAGTGCAGGCCACGGTGTGTGCGTATGTGTCAGCATTTCCGAGTGTGGCTGTGTGTGGGGGAGGGCTAGATTCTCAAACCTTATTTTGTCTGACAGGAAAAAAAAAACACAATTTCCAGTTCTGAACAAATAAAAAACAACTTAAGTCTATGCACAAACATCAGCAACAAATATCTGAGTTGTTCTTTTCTGGTTTTGTAGCTTTATTGGGTGTTATTACTTTGTGAACGTATCCATTGGAATGAATAGCTTTGAGAATCCAGTCCTCTGTGTATCTCCATGTGTGTCAGCGAGCATACTGTACGGCTGTGCTTCCTTCTGCCAGTAGGTTTGTGAGTTTATGCCTGATTGTCCAGGGTTTGAGTGTTGACGTCAGTCTGTGTGTGTGCATGAAGAGTAGAGCTTTGTTACATTAGGAGGCTGTGGTTTAAACACTGAATCAGCTTGTAAGTATGTCTGTGTCATTATTGCAACAAACCCCTATGAAAGAAAGGGGCTGTGGAACAAGGCTGCCCTTGAGTCTGAGTCCTGGGACCTCACTGCTAGCTCACGCAGTCCCTGACTGTGGAGCAACAACATCTCTGTGTGAGCAGCACGACTCTGAAAGGAACAGGGAGAGGAGGGGGGAGGAGGGCACACAGGCTAGTAGCCAAAACCGGCAACGGACCGAGAAAGAGGAACAGGCTGCTCCACACAGCACAGTGCATTCACAATGCAGGCTGCTCCACACAGCACAGTGCATTCACAATGCAGGCCGATACAGACAGCACAGTGCATTCACAATGCAGGCTGCTCCACACAGCACAGTGCATTCACAATGCAGGCTGCTCCACACAGCAGTGCATTCACAATGCAGGCCGATACAGACAGCACAGTGCATTCACAATGCAGGCTGCTCCACACAGCACAGTGCATTCACAATGCAGGCTGCTCCACACAGCACAGTGCATTCACAATGCAGGCTGCTCCACACAGCACAGTGCATTCACAATGCAGGCTGCTCCACACAGCACAGTGCATTCACAATGCAGGCTGATACACACAGCACAGTGCATTCACAATGCAGGCTGCTCCACACAGCACAGTGCATTCACAATGCAGGCTGCTCCACACAGCACAGTGCATTCACAATGCAGGCTGCTCCACACAGCACAGTGCATTCACAATGCAGGCCGATACAGACAGCACAGTGCATTCACAATGCAGGCTGATACACACAGCACAGTGCATTCACAATGCAGGCTGCTCCACACAGCACAGTGCATTCACAATGCAGGCTGATACACACAGCACAGTGCATTCACAATGCAGGCTGATACACACAGCACAGTGCATTCACAATGCAGGCTGATACACACAGCACAGTGCATTCACAATGCAGGCTGCTCCACACAGCACAGTGCATTCACAATGCAGGCTGATACACACAGCACAGTGCATTCACAATGCAGGCTGATACACACAGCACAGTGCATTCACAATGCAGGCTGATACACACAGTACAGTGCATTCACAATGCAGGCTGCTCCACACAGCAGTGCATTCACAATGCAGGCTCCTCCACACAGCAGTGCATTCACAATGCAGTCTGCTCCACACAGCAGTGCATTCACAATGCAGGCCGATACAGACAGCACAGTGCATTCACAATGCAGGCTGCTCCACATAGCACAGTGCATTCACAATGCAGGCTGCTCCACACCACAGTGCATTCACAATGCAGGCTGCTCCACACAGCACAGTGCATTCACAATGCAGGCTGATACACACAGCACAGTGCATTCACAATGCAGGCTGATACACACAGCACAGTGCATTCACAATGCAGGCTGATACACACAGCACAGTGCATTCACAATGCAGGCTGATACACACAGCACAGTGCATTCACAATGCAGGCTGATACACACAGCACAGTGCATTCACAATGCAGGCTGATACACACAGTACAGTGCATTCACAATGCAGGCTGCTCCACACAGCAGTGCATTCACAATGCAGGCTGTTCCACACAGCAGTGCATTCACAATGCAGTCTGCTCCACACAGCAGTGCATTCACAATGCAGGCCGATACAGACAGCACAGTGCATTCACAATGCAGGCTGCTCCACATAGCACAGTGCATTCACAATGCAGGCTGCTCCACACCACAGTGCATTCACAATGCAGGCTGATACACACAGCACAGTGCATTCACAATGCAGGCTGATACACACAGCACAGTACATTCACAATGCAGGCTGCTCCACACAGCACAGTGCATTCACAATGCAGACTGCTCCACACAGCAGTGCATTCACAATGCAGGCCGATACAGACAGCACAGTGCATTCACAATGCAGGCTGCTCCACACAGCACAGTGCATTCACAATGCAGGCTGCTCCACACAGCACAGTGCATTCACAATGCAGGCTGCTCCACACAGCACAGTGCATTCACAATGCAGGCTGCTCCACACAGCACAGTGCATTCACAATGCAGGCTGATACACACAGCACAGTGCATTCACAATGCAGGCTGATACACACAGCATAGTGCATTCACAATGCAGGCTGCTCCACACAGCAGTGCATTCACAATGCAGGCTGATACACACAGCAGTGCATTCACAATGCAGGCTGATACACACAGCAGTGCATTCACAATGTAGGCTGCTCCACACAGCAGTGCATTCACAATGCAGGCTGATACACACAGCAGCTCACTGGAGCCCAGCAATGATTAACAACCTGAAACATTGTAAACTAGTTTAAGATTTAATCACTCTCAACTGGTTTGTCATTCTCATTGTTTTCTAACATTAACATTCAGTATGTTTACATGGACTTAGTATGAGTGAGTGGAATATTTATTCTGTGATTCGGTTGTATGCTGAACACTGAGCACTGGCAATCGCTGTGCATGGGCAATGTAAACAGATAAAGTGAGTGCCATGCCTGCATAGATTTTGTATACAGAATATTTATTTTATATTCTACATATTAATACTAATCACAATTAAAAATGCATGTAAATGTGCTGATTCATTTCTCTCCTTTCGAAAAATAGGAGAAATGCATAGACTGGAAATATGCGTTTTGTGATGCAGTGCAAAATAATCTGTACAACTTCTGATATATGTAACGTGTTCTTGAAAAAAGAACAAAATGGTGCAAAATATCAGTAGATACTGCTCCCAGACTTCCCTTGTTAAACTGGGTTCATTTGAAGGTGTTTATACAGGTATGTGAGAGGATTGCTTAGTGGTGACCTCAGACCAGGAAGAGACAGACCAGTACTGCAAAAACAAACAAACAAATAATGTGCGGGTCCTAATCCAGCACTGGTTATATTTTAAATGTCCTCTCTCTCCTTTTCTTGTTCTTACTCCCTGTACACCCAACCCAGGTCAGCAAAAGCTTCTGTTTTTTATAACGTGGTCGAGGGATTAACTGGTCATCAGTTACCTAGTTTATCCCTCTGTCACATTCTGCACAGGTTCTCATACGCGTGGTCGACAGCCAATCTGTCAATAAATCATCAAGGGAAACGTTTTCTCTGAAAAGAACAGGACAGTTTGTACCCAGTGAACCCCCAGCACAGGGCAGTCTGGGAGCTGCTTTACACAGCCCTGCGGATCTGCTTTACACAGCCCTGCGGATCTGCTTTACACAGCCCTGCTGATCTGCTTTACACAGCCCTGCGGATCTGCTTTACACAGCCCTGCTGATCTGCTTTACACAGCCCTGCGGATCTGCTTTACACAGCCCTGCAGATCTGCTTTACACAGCCCTGCGGATCTGCTTTACACAGCCCTGCTGATCTGCTTTACACAGCCCTGCAGATCTGCTTTACACAGCTCTGCTGATCTGCTTTACACAGCCCTGCTGATCTGCTTTACACAGCCCTGCAGATCTGCTTTACACAGCCCTGCTGATCTGCTTTATACAGCCCTGCAGATCTGCTTTACACAGAACTGCTGATCTGCTTTACACAGCCCTGCGGATCTGCTTTACACGGCCCTGCGGATCTGCTTTACACGGCCCTGCGGATCTGCTTTACACAGCGCTGCTGATCTGCTTTACACAGCCCTGCAGATCTGCTTTACACAGCGCTGCTGATCTGCTTTACACAGCGCTGCGGATCTGCTTTACACAGCCCTGCTGATCTGCTTTACACAGCCCTGCTGATCTGCTTTACACAGCGCTGCTGATCTGCTTTACACAGCGCTGCTGATCTGCTTTACACAGCCCTGCAGATCTGCTTTACACAGCCCTGCAGATCTGCTTTACACAGCCCTGCGGATCTGCTTTACACAGCGCTGCTGATCTGCTTTACACAGCCCTGCAGATCTGCTTTACACAGCCCTGCTGATCTGCTTTACACAGCCCTGCGGATCTGCTTTACACAGCCCTGCAGATCTGCTTTACACAGCCCTGCAGATCTGCTTTACACAGCCCTGCTGATCTGCTTTACACAGCGCTGCTGATCTGCTTTACACAGCGCTGCGGATCTGCTTTACACAGCCCTGCGGATCTGCTTTACACAGCCCTGCTGATCTGCTTTACACAGCGCTGCTGATCTGCTTTACACAGCGCTGCTGATCTGCTTTACACAGCCCTGCTGATCTGCTTTACACAGCCCTGCTGATCTGCTTTACACAGCGCTGCTGATCTGCTTTACACAGCCCTGCTGATCTGCTTTACACGGCCCTGCGGATCTGCTTTACACAGCCCTGCGGATCTGCTTTACACAGCCCTGCAGATCTGCTTTACACAGCCCTGCGGATCTGCTTTACACGGCCCTGCGGATCTGCTTTACACAGCCCTGCGGATCTGCTTTACACAGCCCTGCAGATCTGCTTTACACAGCCCTGCGGATCTGCTTTACACAGCCCTGCAGATCTGCTTTACACAGCGCTGCGGATCTGCTTTACACAGCCCTGCGGATCTGCTTTACACAGCCCTGCAGATCTGCTTTACACAGCCCTGCGGATCTGCTTTACACAGCCCTGCAGATCTGCTTTACACAGCGCTGCTGATCTGCTATACACAGCCCTGCGGATCTGCTTTACACAGCCCTGCGGATCTGCTTTACACAGAGACAAGAGAGACACAGGGTGCACTGCAGCACCTCTCAATGCAAACAAGAGAGACACAGAGACAAAGAGACACTGCAGCACCCCGCAATACAAACAAGAGAGACACAGAGACAGAGAGACAAAGAGACATTCCAGCACTCTGCAATGCAAACTGAGACTACAGCAACATAAACTCCCGCCACCACAAAGTCCTGACTGGCTGTCCAGCATGTCGTCACAGCCTGAGGGACTCACTGTGAACACTCTGCACAGGGGCACTGACAGGAGAGGGGGTAGTTTGTTTATTCAGCAGCATTCAGTATTCAGTTTTACACTCTTCTTTATTTAATTATTCCTTTTCATTTATTTACTTTTATTGATGTTCATAATGTTTATATTGTATAATGGACTTTGTAACTGTTTGGCAATACTGCTAATGTTGGCATGACAACAAAGCACCTTTGAATTTGAATTTGAGAGGTAGAGAGAGAAAGAAAGAAAGAAAGAAAGAAAGAAAGAAAGAAAGAAAGAGATACCTCAGCTCTTTCACATCAAGGAGTCAGTTGTTCTTCTCAGCTTTTCACTGGTTTTGCCTCTCAGATCAAAGTCTTTTTTTTCCCCAGAAAGCAGAAAGACGTTTTTCTTCCAGCCCCGGGAACACAAAAGGTTCTTTCAGATTTGCTTTCATTTACTAGGGCAGTTGATTTAAAAGCTTGTTCTGGCCAGTGTGGCAAGGCACTGTGACACCCAGTGAGCCACAGAGACAAGCTACCTCAGGAGCTGCCTCTCTGGTTGGAGACAGAGCTTGATTTACAGGCAGTATTCACCCCTGTTCTGTGGAGGAGGGGCTGCAGCAGCTCCACGCTCCCCTCAGCTACATGTCTCCACTGGTGTGACTGCAGTTACCTCGCTTATATGAACAATCGAATTGCGTTCAAGCTCCCTGCTTGAGGAATCTATATAATCTGCATGTAAACCAGCTGGGAAGCAGAGCTGGAATCAGGTTTGTTTTAAATGGGATTCCTCTCACCCTGTGCTTTTGTTTCCAATTCAAATCAATCACTTCTGAAAGCAAAGATTCCTTCTGCATGCTAACATATCCTTTACAAGCAGGTCTTGTGTGCTGTAGATCTGCCAAACAAGCAGTTTGGAAGGAAGCAGATTATTATTTATTTTTTTTAATGCTCTGATCTGGTATTATATTAGTTTGAAGGAAGTTCTCAGTTTTCATGCCTTACTGTCAGGTAGTTGTGCTTGTACTTCCTAGGTTATTTTACTCGTAGAATGAAACTCTCTCCATCCCCACAGCAGCACTGGCTTTCCTGTCATTAAAGCAACAAGCTGATACTTTGCAAATTGGCTGGGTTTTAAAATAGAAAAGTTTCAGGAGCGAAAAGCAGTTTAGTAAGAATGAGAATTATTGATATGCTGTAGCACCACCATGTGGCAAAAACAGGGAAGTGCCTCAGGGTTCACAGAACATTAAAAAAAGGTGGCATTCTCTCCAGGGTTGATGTACAAATGAATTCTTTAGAACATAGACTTTGCCCTCCCTTGATTTTAAGGAGTTATAGCTAAAAAAATAATTCATAGCATTGCATGTGCTACGTAGGTTTCAAACGCGCAGCATTGAAGGAAACCTCTGTTTTCAATGTGGATGTTTTCACACATACTCTGTTATATACTGGTTCCTCTCTGTAGACAACGTGTTACAACACAATGGCACAGTAACACAGCTGCAGTACCAAGTCAAAGAATATATCTGTGCATGTGCAAGGCCAGTTTATGACTGTGATAAAATGCAAATACTGATCAGGGAAATGCGAAAAAGAAATAAAATGATATGTGAAGCAGGGGCTACTGTACTGAAAAAGCTGTGGCCATACAAATATAGCACTTCACACAGCCACTAGAGGGCTGAAATATACGGTACCTTCTGCTATAATAATGCATTTCACTGCAGAGATTTTTATAACAGGGAAATTCGAAAACTCACAAATGATTAGATTTATGATTACCTATGTTGCTTTTTGTTGGTATTAGAAGCCACATTTCTGTTGGATTTAACCAGAAAGTATTAATGCTTCATATTATTAAACCCAACAATGACGTTTATGATCATAGGACTGCATCATTTTTTATGTCAATTATAATGATAAAACAAATATTTAGAACTGTTAGAAAATACGAGATTTCCCACAAAGAACAGACAAAACAAACGTAACAGTTCCTCTCTGATAACATAAGCGTGTTCACTCAAAAAAAAGCTTCCGCAAGCGTTTCCGGGTGGGACGTTTTTTTTATTATTATTTTACTGAACATGGTAACCGGAAGCTGTAAATGGCACTGGACCTGCGTTTGTTGTTGGTAAAAGTAAGTATATTTCTACACAATCGAGGTTTTTAAAACAAGAGTAACTGTTTGTTCCGAGTTTTCATCTTATTGCAAAAGCATTGCAGAGAAGCGTTTTCGTTTTCGGAAAATAGAAAGAATATATGATTACATTATATATGAATATATCATGTATATTTGTATATACATAACACGGTGCATAAATGACCCGTTGTATTGTGTGTAATGATTGCTGAAAAAAAATCATTGTTAGTGTAACTCAATTTGTATAATTGAATGTAATATTTTAACCCTTACAAAAAGTCAAATACTACTGCACTATAATATTGGGAGCAGTAAACTACGATGCAGTGGCAATATACGTAGACATTATTTTAATGTAAGGCAAATTATATATGTATATATATATATATATATATATATATATATATATATATATTAGTGTGTGTGTATAATACATATATTTAAAACATATATACTGTTTGTTTTTTTCATTTTAAAAGATCTGAATTAATTAAAGAGTAAATATGGTCCATTGTGGCTTAATAAGATCAAATTAAAACATGGAATGGATTACACTAGTGCTAAGGAGCAGGAGTCTTTTTTCCAGCCCTGAAACAAGTCCAGTAAAATAAAACTCTATTCCTCAGATTGAAATCCTTGCTGTGTGTCCACCTGGATTCCATTCATAACCAACTGACAGCTGACTGAAGCAAACACAAACACATACACACAGTTACAGCTGACTGAAACAAACACATACACACAGTTACAGCTGACTGAAACAAACACATACACACAGTTACAGCTGACTGAAACAAACACATACACACAGTTACAGCTGACTGAAACAAACACATACACACAGTTACAGCTGACTGAAACAAACACATACACACAGTTACAGCTGACTGAAACAAACACATACACACAGTTACAGCTGACTGAAACAAACACATACACACAGTTACAGCTAACTGAAACAAACACATACACACAGTTACAGCTGACTGAAACAAACACACACACAGTTACAGCTGACTGAAACACACACATACACACAGTTACAGCTGACTGAAACAAACACACACACACAGTTACAGCTGACTGAAACAAACACACATACACAGTTACAGCTGACTGAAACAAACACACATACACAGTTACAGCTGACTGAAACAAATACACACAGTTACAGCTGACTGAAACAAACATACACATACACACAGTTACCACATTCATCCATTCTGCTGAATACAGAATACTTGTAGATAACATGAACGGCTATTTAAAAAACAGTTCTGGTTTCTGCGTGTTTAATGCTAAAGAATCTCACATTCCTAGTCCGCTGTTCTCTAACCCTGTGTGATCGATTCCATGCTGGTGCGTTCATGTCTTCAAACAGCGATGGTTCTAGAAGTTTTCTCCTGTCTGTCTGTTTGCTGATCCGTCTTGTATCCAAACCCAGATTCACGTTGGGACGGGTGCAGGAGAGCACCTGCCCAGCCTGCAGTGTCCACATAAATCAAGTTAAAAAGGCAGAAAGATTCTACAACCCAAAGGGGGAGGTGGATGATGAAACAGTATCAGTGTCTTCCCATTCAGATGGAACCTCATTAACAGCCTGCTTGTTTGTTTCCAGGCACAGTAGAGTTCCTGTGCAGATGGCTGCCCTAGCTGTCTGAGGGCTGGGTCTCCGATACCAGCAGCAGCTCCTGCCCTGTATGCTGCTGGGGAACCACCTCTCGTCTCACACCCTCTCTCTTGGCTGGGACCCGTCTCTCCTGGCCGGGCTGGACCCAGCATCGCCGCTCCCTGCACTGCAGCCCCCTTGCTCTGGCTGGACACATCAAGTGGTCCAAAGTGAAGCACATCAAGGGACCCAAGGACTCGGCCAGGAGCCGCGTGTTCATGAATCTCGCCATGATGCTCCGACATGCTGTGCGAGGTCAAGGAGCCTTTGTAATGAAGGCATTGCTTAATGAATTGCATTGTTGTTGTTTAGGAAATGAGTTTTGTTTCTGCATAGTCTTGATGGAAAGTTTTGTGTCCCTTCAGATTTTGTTGCTGTTTTTTCGAACTCTAAATGTCTCCTTTTGGCACTTTGATCTTTCAGTATCGATGCTGGGACTGTGTTTTTAAATGCCTGCTCTCGTCTCTGATCCCCTGCCTTGTGTTCTCATGTTTTAAGCAGTATAGAAAGATAAGAGGTTGGACATTCAAACAGTAAATAAAGGTGAAATTACAATGTTTTACCACCAGGTGTCACTCATTACAC
Source organism: Acipenser ruthenus (assembly GCF_902713425.1). NCBI lineage: Eukaryota > Metazoa > Chordata > Actinopteri > Acipenseriformes > Acipenseridae > Acipenser > Acipenser ruthenus. The sequence continues at coordinate 9,652,602 of NC_081216.1, read as the reverse complement.
AGCAAGTGAAAAACAGAAATTTTTAAACAATTAAACCCTCTCTTACTAACTTCCAACATCAGCTAGCTAAGTTACTTCCAAACAGTATCATCCATCACAAACATGGTCTTGTCTTGTTTTCTGTTTCTCTCTTGTGCGTCTGTGCAGAAGGAGGAGCGAACCCAGACTTCAACACCCAGCTGGGAAACATCATTGAGCAGTGCCAAGGTGCGAACATGCCCAAAGCATCCATCAAGGCTGCGATGAAGGGAGCGGTGAGTGGACTGGCTTGCTGGGCTTCCAGCAGCCGAATCTCAGTCAGGGGGATTGATGCTTTTTAAAAGAACACACACTCACACTCTTTCACACACATACACTCACACTCTCTCTCACACACACACACTCTCACACACACACACACTCAGACTCACACACACTCACACTCACACACATTCAGACTCGTACTCACACACATACATACACTCACTCTCACACACACACTCACTCACACACACTCACACACACACACACACACTCAGACTCTCACATACACTCACACACATTCAGACTCGCGCACACTCGTACTCACACACTCTCACTCACACACACACACACACACACACACACACACACACACACTCAGACTCTCACACACACTCACACACATTCAGACTCACGCACACTCTCACTCACACACACACACACACTCACACACACTCAGACTCACACACACTCGCACTCACATTCAGACTCACACGCACACACTCACACTCGTACTTACACACACTCACACTCTCACACACACTCACTAACTCACACTCTCACACACACACTCACTCACACACTCACACAGACACACACACAGTTTATAATAGCAACAACCCCTCTGTGTGCATTAGCTGTTGGATTACTGACTGGCATTGGCCAGGGGACCGGTTCTGCTGTCATGGTCGGTTATCCAGCAGGTAGCATCTGGAAGGATTTGGTCATTTCAGGTCAAGTCGCTTAGTTTTATATAAACTATACTGGATATATAACTATGAACCCACCTGCTGAATAACAACAGTCAGTCCCTTTTGCTCAGGTCATATCTAGAATCTAGTCGACAGGCTTTTATATGAAGAGTCATCACTCAAACTAAAAAACTCCCAGTGCTGGTTGTTACACCTTCGAAGTTTCAAATCAATACAGCAAGTAATCCCAGAGATACAGATGCAGCCACAGCAAGTATTTGTCAGGCGGATGGTTTCTGAGCAGCTCCCCTGGAACCCGTTCTTGTATTGGGGGTTTCTTCCCTATTTCTGCCTCTGCAGCTTGTGCTCCTGTGCTGCCCTTTTAGCCACTGGCTGCTAGTAGGTTCATAACGTTGATGTCTCTGTAGAACATGCCATAGTGATTGTCTTGAAAATCAATCTATGGGTTCTCTATGGACAGCATTCCCAACCATATCTCAAAGTTACCATCAGACCTGCATAGGGAGCCCTGTTAACCCTGTCCCTGCCTATCTCAAAGTTACTATCAGACCTGCATAGGGAGCCCTGTTAACCCCGTCCCTGCCTCTGTGTTCCAGGACAAGTCCAAGGCCTCTTCGTACGCTCTGTATGAGGCGAGGGGTCCTGGGGGCTCGTCGCTGCTCATCGAGATCCTGACCGACAACAACACACGATCCCACCAGGAGATCAAACACATCCTCAACAAGAATGGGTAGGGATCTGCTGGGCTGGACAAAAGCATCACCAATCTTCATCACAGTTTTTAAAAGCTGCTGTCAGTGCTGTAACTCAAACTGATCAGACAGTGTGTGGATCCAAGCATTGTGCCCCTGTGTGTGACACTGTGCCCCTGTGTGTGACACTGTGCCCCTGTGTGTGTGTGTGTGACATTGTGCCCTTGTGTGTGTGTGTGTGACACTGTGCCCCTGTGTGTGTGTGTGTGTGACACTGTGCCCCTGTGTGTGTGTGTGTGTGTGTGACACTGCCCCTGTGTGTGTGTGTGTGTGTGACACTGTGCCCGTGTGTGTGTGTGTGTGTGACACTGTGGCCCTGTGTGTGTGTGTGACACTGTGCCCCTGTGTGTGTGTGTGTGACACTGTGCCCGTGACATTGTGCCCCTGTGTGTGTGTGTGTGTGTGTGACACTGTGCCCGTGTGTGTGTGTGACACTGTGCCCGTGTGTGTGTGTGACACTGTGCCCGTGTGTGTGTGTGACACTGTGCCCCTGTGTGTGTGTGACACTGTGCCCGTGTGTGTGTGTGTGACACTGTGCCCCTGTGTGTGTGACACTGTGCCTGTGTGTGTGTGTGACACTGTGCCCGTGTGTATGTGTGTGTGACACTGTGCCTGTGTGTGTGTGTGTGTGACACTGTGCCCCTGTGTGTGTGACACTGTGCCCGTGTGTGTGACACTGTGCCCATGTGTGTGACTCTGTGCCCGTGTGTGTGACACTGTGCCCCTGTGTGTGTGTGACACTGTGCCCCTGTGTGTGTGACACTGTGCCCCTGTGTGTGTGTGTGTGACACTGTGCCCCTGTGTGTGTGACACTGTGCCCGTGTGTGTGACACTGTGCCCTTGTGTGTAACGCTGTTCTCTGCCTCCACACAGGGGGGCGCTGAGTGACGGGGCGCGGCACAGTTTCCAGTGGAAGGGGGTGGTGGTGTTGGTGGGGGAGGTGCCGCTGGACCGGGCGCTGGGGCTTGCCATCGAGCCGAGGACGTGAGAGATGGAGGACGAGGAGGAGGAGGAGAGGCCCCTGCTGCAGGTCAGAGCAGAGCAACCATCGCGATATTCACTCCTCCCCTGTCTGTCTGTCTGTCTGTCTGTACTGATCTACTGCATGGATTGCAACATTCACACGCACTCAAGTTAGCTGAAGTATCTCTCTACAATACTGTGCATCAAACGTTTGTCTGATTTAATTGGTAAGAAACTAAGTAGACAAAGATGTTGGCTCATTGCAGCCGGCATTCTGAATGATGTCTAATTGATGTGTGAGTTTATTTAGTGAATGTTTCTTCTGGGTTCGCACCGTTGGTTTCTCAATGCTTCGTGCAGTCCTGGTCTGTTCCGGTGCCTGTGTTGTGGTGCTGCTCAGCGTGTCTCTGCTCTTGTTTCAGTTTCTCTGCGACGTGACGTCTCTGCGCTCAGTCCGTGAGGCGCTCCAGGCCCTGGGGGTGCAGACGCTGTCTGCGGGGCCCGAGTTTGTGGCCTGCAGCTCGGTGCAGCTCTCTGACTCGGAGCTGGAAGCTGCCTCGAAACTCCTGGAACTGCTCAATGACTGTCATGACGTGATCCGAGTCTACGACAACATCCAGCCCCTTAACTGACACCAGGGCTGGGGCTTGCTGGGACCCTTACACAGTGCCGAGCCAGACAGGGCAAGACAAGCATCAGCAGGGACAATGTTTGCATTCCCTGAAAGTGGTTTTAGCTTCAGGGGCCAAAACTCCCTTGCTGTGCATGTGAAAACTGCTTGCCACATTGTCATACACTCAAGGTTATCAATATAATTTACAGCCTGTTATATCTCAAGAAGCAAAATAAAAATGAAAGGAGTGAAACCCCTGTAAACATACAGACTGTTTTTATAATCAAACGGCGCAGCAGCTTGTGAGGACGTGAAAGCACTATTTGCAGTTCTCTCTGTACAGTAGCACTGTTTGTTAGGATTATTTTCGGCCCCGGTTTAGAAAGTATTAGAGGCCTCGTCTTTGGAGCAGACCAGCTGATTAAGGCTCCAAAAGGGAATTGCTTGGAACAGCAGTAACGGCACGTAGACTTGACAACTGTTTCTGTCAAAACAAATTCATTATGGACTCGCGTATTATATCAGGACCCCCTTTTCATTTTTTTCATCTTCTATTTGATCTGTTTTTATTATTTTTATTGACACAATTATCCCATCCTGAATAAAGCATCCATAAGTCAATGAAACTCTTGGGGGTGAGATGTAGACTAGCTGTCTGTAACACCAGAACTGTAAGTGTGCGGGGCTCGTACACATTGAAAGGTGCTGCAGGGATGCTACATTCAAACTTAAGTTAAGGCCGTTTCATACTGTAAGTTCATCTTTTTTTGTTGTTGTTTGTGTGATACAATGTGCAAAACCCCCAAACCTTCCAGGACGCTCTTGTAAGTGAGATGCTACATCACAAGAGTTTCAAACACTGAAAGTAAATAAAATCATTATAGAACAGTATGTGGGTTTCACCCTCAAGTTGTGTGTGAATCGTCACAGCTTCAGTCCTGTGTGGTGACGTGCTCCACATCCTACCAGCACAATTATTATCAAATCCCTGGAGACAAGCATGCAATGGAGGCAGTCGAGCGCATGTCACACGGCACGTTTCTCCATGTATCTAGAAGCTGCTTATCTAATTGGGATGGTAATTGGTATTAACGTTTAGCATCAGTTTTTGAGAGTTTAAGATTGTGGGGATATTTAAAAGCATCTGAATGTCACACATATATTTTACATGTATCTAGACTGGAGAAGTGCGTATCTAATTTTGATGAAACCTGGTGTATACATTCTTTGGCATATGTTGTTATTATTTATTTATTTTTTAAAATTTGGAATCAGCAATAATTTTTTCTCATTTTCTCCCCAATTTGGAAAGCCCAATTATTTTTATTTCAACCCGGCTCACCGCTGCCCACACGTGTCCACCCTGGGAACTCCCGTCCATGGTCAGCAGTGGAATATCCTGGCTATAGGGTGCATCCTGCACTCCACACGGAGCGCCTTTACCGGATGTGCCACTCGGGAGCCCCCTCGGCATACATTATTGAGAGTAACACCAGCTGCATGTATATGCGGTCACAGATTTGTTTCACTATCTTGGGAATCACTTTTCGTGAGACTGCATTGCTATTTCAAATGATGTGCTACTCTCCTGTCATGCTATACGCTCTGGTTTTGAATATACAGCTGCTGTGGGGGTGGATGTTGCTGACTTGCTTGTTTCTAAGAGCTTCAGCGGAATGCGTTTATCCTTTGATACAGTGTTACTTTCCCAGGGATCTCTGTAGTTTGTCAGATTGGTTTCAACACGCTTAAAAAACTATTATTTTACTCCAACCGCTCTGAGGCAAATAACCAGTTGAAGCAGCTCTCGTGTGTTTCAGTTGGCACTGCTGCAGAGATTCACGATGTATAAGATGCCGTCTGGCATGCGGGCCCTGAGGGCTGCCGCCCCGGGCGGTATTTTGCCGGGTTGCACTGCAGGTCTTGTCAAGCTCTTATGAAAGGTGAACCAAGTTTTATTGTTTGTTTTGCACACGGAACCTCTTTCCGTAACCTATATTATTTCAAAACCGAACTAAAACATGCAACACTGAGCAAGATGTGATATTGGAATCAGATCAATTCAACAGGATCCCATGCGATACTACAGTGTGCAGATCAATTCAATACTGCAGTGTGCAGATCAATTCAATACTACAGTGTGCAGATCAATTCAATACTGCAGTGTGCAGATCAATTCAATACTACAGTGTGCAGATCAATTCAATACTACAGTGTGCAGATCTATTCAATACTGCAGTGTGCAGATCAATTCAATACTACAGTGTGCAGATCAATTCAACAAGATCCCATGCAGTACTACAGTGTGCAGATCAATACTACAGTGTGCAGATCAATTCAATACTGCAGTGTGCAGATCAATTCAATACTACAGTGTGCAGATCAATTCAACAAGATCCCATGCAGTACTACAGTGTGCAGATCAATTCAATACTGCAGTGTGCAGATCAATTCAGTCCTGCAGTGTGCAGATCAATTCAACAAGATCCCGTGCAATACTACAGTATGCAGACCAATTCAATACTAAAGTGTGCAGATCAATTCCACAAGGTCCTGCTGTTCAGTGTATAGATTCAGACACTGTAAAGTGTTTCCAAGCTCATTACTGGCACTCACTGTACTTGGGGATTAACATAACGATCTGAACAGCAGGGTTAGGGTCAATTCTGAATGGAACTGGATTTTGTTGGTAAATTCCAATTCAATTCAAGAATTTGAATTGGAATTTGAATTGAAAAAATCTGAAGGATACAGAATTGGAATTTGAATTGGAATGAAAGGAAATATAATTTAATTCCATGAAATTCCACTCATTTTAAAAAGGTTGAATGCCACATTTATTTTATGCTATATACTTTATACTTTTATATTATATCACTAAACAATACTGATTGCAATAGCATTAATATATACTTTCAAATACTGTATCTTAAGTATGACTCAAAGCTTTCAAAACTTAGTTTTTTGCATTTTTGTAATGAGATGTTTAAGAGCTACAGTAGTCCTTAATTATTTGTTTTTCTTTATTCATCCGTTATTCAATCCTTTAGTTTTTCACTCCTATGTTGTTACATGCCGCTCATTTTTAAAACTTTAAAAAATGAGAGTCAGCTGTCGACTGCTTGGAAATGATTGAGCATACCTGTCAACATTGAGTTTTCAAAATAAGGGAGCTTTTGTAAACTGAAGTTGGTCAACGGCTTATTTTTCCATCTGAGATTGCCACCACTAACCTTCGACCAGATATTGTCTTGTGGTCTGGATCAGCACACCTTGTTCACCTGGTAGAGTTAACAGTGCCATGGGAGGATGCTGTAGATGAGGCGTATGAGAGGAAGAGACTGCGGTATGCTCAACTAGCCACTCAAGCGGAACAGCGAGGATGGAGAGTCTGGGTTTACCCAGTGGAAGTGGGTTGTCGAGGATTTATGGCACACTCTACAACCCGGTTTCTCAGAGACGTCGGATTCAGTGGCCAAGAGTTGCATCGCACAGTGAAGAACTTATCTGAAGCAGCAGGGAGGAGCAGCAGCTGGCTGTGGTTGAGACGGAAAGATTCTGGCTGGGGATCTCAAGCACAATAGAAAGGAAAGCTGATGTACAGGTAAGTAAGCTGGGCTGAGTTGAGTGGGGAACGGAGGGGGATGATGCTGGGACGCCAGAATCACCGTCGAGCCCTCTTGAGGTGTCGTGGACTAGTCGACGAAACACTGAGGATGGAAGGTGCCCACTTGAAGACCCCAGAGATGTACCCTACTTAGCTCAATCCAGACGGTTGTCATGCTGATGCGCTGGGGAGACCGCACTGTGGTTGATCCCCAGAGCCAGCATCGCAGCCGTTGTGTGTGCTGATGCGCTAGGGAGGCAATAAGCTGATCCCTGGAGCCAGCATTACACTTCAGCCATCAACACCAGACAGAAGGATATCTACATCATCATATGGAAGGAAGCGCAAATGGATGGAGACACATATAGATCACATTAGTTTACTGTAAAGCTACGTCTTAGTTGGTGCTTATCTTGGCGAGAGCCGAGTTCAAATCAGCATGAAGTTTTAACATCTACTCTCGTGTAATGGAAACCACATAAGACAAAGGCATCCAACTATTCCACTTTTACTTTTAGAATGAGAGACTGTGACAGTGGCATAGCTACTGTGGCACAAAGGGGCACCAGCAGACCCGGGCCCTGAGCCTGAAGGGGCCCTTCTGACAGGGCCCAATAATAATAATAATAATAATAATAATAATAATAATAATAATAATAATAAAAATAAATAACGCAATTAGAAGGCTTAACAATGAACATATATTTGTCAGCAGTAGCGACAATGAACAAAATGCATCGCAAAACCCGGAATAACAACACAGTGTTGCCACTCCAATGAATTTCCATGCATCATTTCCTTCGACAAAAATGTAACAAAGTGTATCAATGTGAACTGGCATGTAGTCATTTTTAAGGGCTGCCTCTGTACTTACAGTCTTTAGGGTTGGTTACAGTGGGGGAGTGGGGGTGTTCTGACAATCTCAGCTACCCGCTCAGGATGAGCTACCCTGACTGAAGTATAGCAGAAGTTCATTCAAAGACAGTAAACTATACCCTGAGAAGCTTGCAGTCTATAACGTCTATACATTTTTTTTTAACAAAATATGCTTTTTAAAGGATTTTTAATACTACAAATCAGGTGATGCTTTGCGATGCGTCTGCGAGTTTAAGACCGTGGATCAGAGGAGGTGTACTATCTCGTGAGGGACACCTTTTCATGCTACACCGGTTTTGGATAGCCCATACATGCTTTCCTATCTATAGTTAATAGCATTATTGACCGTATTTGATACCTGTACAAAGTCATAAGCTAATACATTATAACTTAGCGAAAATGGTAGCTCGGATTAATGTTCTTGTATCGAAGAGGGAGGAAGTAAAGTAAAAAAAAATATCACGGCGCATGCAAATTTTGTGTGGGCATGCGTACTTTGGGTAGGTAGCTCACCCTGAGCGGTAGCTCAGACTGTCAGAACAGGGGCACCTGCGTGAGAACACTTGTTAGCTGTCACTGCTTGTTATTCTCAATGCTCTGAGTACTCCATGCTATTGTTGGGGTTAATATTCGCTTTCTTTTTTTATAATTTAACATGCCAAGATAAATTTTGAGTGGAGCGGCAAAGAGAAAAAGACGCCGCGATAAAGAGGAAAGTTTAAGTAAGTTGCCTAAAATTGACATTTTTTAAAAAAGTCGAAGTGATAGTGATGCTGACATCGTAGCTGAAGAAAATAGTGACTCGGATTTCAAAGAAAAAGTGTTGGATAATTTTTCTGCCACAGTTTTTACGACGTGTGATGATGTTACAGCCTCACAAAGTAGACCGCGTTCTGATTCACTGCCTTCGGTTTCTGTTTCAACTTACAGAAAGTCTCCCTGATTCGGAATTAGAATTGAGCGCAATTTCAGACTTCGTAACAAGTGAGTACCCTACTGACAAAGCCTGTTATGAATTTTTCACGAGACTCGTGTGTGTCTAATAAAGGCCGAGGTTTTAACTCAATTTACTACAAACAAATATCAAAGGCAGGAATGAAACTTCAGCGTCATTGGCATTGCTATTTGCCCAAACTTAATACGTGTTGTGAGCCGTGCTGGTTGTTTAGGGACCACAAAGCCATCTGATGTGTGGGCACGTGGTTTTTAAGACTGGCAGCATTTGAAGAGAAGCGTTGAGATCGCCATGAAAGTTCATGAGCATTCAAGCCTGTGTGGTTTATGAGCAATGGCGCTCACATGGAAATTCGGACGCATCTTTAGAAGAACAAATCAGGTAAAAAGCTTACTATTGGCGGCAAGTGCTTGAGAGAGTAGTTAATGTGACGCTAACCCTAGCAAGCATTGCGAGGGCATAAAGAAACTTCAGAAGGTAAAAACAGAGGACATTTCTTTGCTATTAGTGAATTACTGAGTAAGTATGTTCCTGTGCCCGAAGAACTACTGCAAAAACCAAAAGGCACTGTGACTAATCTTAGTCCTACAATACAGAACGAAATAATCACATTACTGTGTCAGAATATTGTTGTAGAAATCGTCAAAGATATAAAATCATCGCCGTTTTATTAAATAATTGTTGATAGTAGGCAAGACTTGTCAAAAGCTGGCCAATTAAGCCTTGTAATTCAGTATGTGGAATTAAAAAAAATAGTGATACTGGAAACCCGGAGGATATAATTACACTATGTAACACAATTTTTGTTCCTGGGTAGTAAGTGTTATTTGCTTATGCCTCAAAAGTATAGAAAATGGCTATTATTCCCCACAAACTTTGCTTTTGTGACCAGGACAGTGATATTTTGAAATTTACCTATTTCCAATGAGAAAACGGGCGAATTTGTGTCTTTTCGTTCACATAAAGTCAGAAAAAAACAACTTATGAATCCAAATTAACATGTATTTATACTAAAGTAATACAAAAATGACTACAAAAGATTTAGAAGTGAGTAGTTTTTCGAGATTTACGATTATACTGTAAATCACTTTCACGAATCAGCCCCCAAATGTAGTCTCCCATCATGTTCTCGTTATACTGTCCTTCATTGACAGCTCATCCAGGAGCCTCAAAGCCGTGCTGCTCCATAATGGTAACAAGTACCCGTCTCTTCCCCTGGCTCACTCGGTGCACCTCAAAGAGGATTACAACAGCATCACGACCTTGCTGGACGCCTTGAAGTATGATGAGTACGGCTGGGACCCCTGGAAGGTGCTGATGCCACCACTGCACAACAAATTGGGCCTTATGAAACAATTTGTCAGAGCTCTAGATAAGGAGTCGGCAGCCTTCAAGTACCTTCAAGACTTCTTCCCTAAGCTGTCTGAGGCAAAGGTCAAAGCCGGTGTCTTCGTCGGACCACAGATAAAGAAGATCCTGGAGTGCAATGAATTCCCCAAGAAGCTCACTAGTAAGGAGAAAGCGGCTTGGAACAGCTTTGTCGCAGTGGTTCGGGGCTTCCTGGGCAATCACAAGGCCAAAAACTATGTGGAGCTGGTTGAGACTCTGGTGAAGAACTACGGCACAATGGGCTGTAGGATGTCCCTCAAAGTCCATATCCTTGATGCTCATCTTGATAAATTCAAGGAGAACATGGGAGCGTACTCGGAGGAGCAAGGCGAGCGCTTCCACCAGGATATACTGGACTTTGAACGCCGCTACCAAGGATAGTATAACGAGAACATGATGGGAGACTACATTTGGGGGCTGATTTGTGAAAGTGATTTACAGTATAATCGTAAATCTCGAAAAACTACTCACTTCTAAATCTTTTGTAGTCATTTTTGTATTACTTTAGTATAAATACATGTTAATTTGGATTCATATGTTGTTTTATTCTGACTTTATGTGAACGAAAAGACACAAATTCACCCGTTTTCTCATTGTAAATAGGTAAATTTCAAAATATCACTGTCCTGGTCACAAAAGCAAAGTTTGTGGGGAATAATAGCCATTTTCTATACTTTTGAGGCATAAGCAATTAGGAAATAACACTTACTACCCGGAACCAAAAAAAAAAAAAATTTGTTACAGGATATTATAAAGGAATCATTTGTTAGTTTCATGGAAGTTAGTAATCCGAATGCACAGGAGCTGGAAACCCACATAACAGCAACCCTAGAGAACAAAGGTCTGAGTCTCTCCAAATGAAGCTCGATTATTGGAAAAGTGTCCGTTTGCTAAGTACGTACGTTGTGCTAGTCATAACTTTAACCTAGTTTTAAATGATTCAGTGAAGTCTATTCCAAAAATATGCAATTGTTATGATCTTGTTGAGAGACTGTACACCTTTTTTAGACACAGTATTAAAAGGTGGGCTACTTTATCATCAGTAGGTGATAACCGTGTTACCTTGAAGAAGCTCTGTCCAACTCGTTGGTCTTCTCCCATGACTGTTTGATGGCATTGCGACATAGTTATGCCATCAAAGCGCTGACGAAAATGTCTCTTAGGAACAAGCTTTATTTTCAGAGTTAGTGTTTTTTATCCAACACTCAACATAATTACTAGCCAACTGAACAATCGCTTCAAAGGTCTTCAAGACATAGTAAGCATTTTCCGGCCCCTAGTGCCTAAGAATTTAAATTCAGAACTTTACAAAGCAGGAGAGGATTTGGCGAATGCTTATAATCAAAGCATTTCTTCATCTTTGCCAGGACAGTTGTTATCATTGAGATCATGCTTGAGAGCAGAGATTTACAAACTTGATAATGTGCGCCATCTTGCAAAGCCTGTTTTGATTGATAACCAAGAAGTAACATCTCCATTTCCTGATGTATGTGTTGCTTGCTTCTAATTCCTGACAATTCCAGTAGCATCTGCAGGTTTTCAAGTTGAAATTGATCAGAAACGACCTCAGGACTTCAATGTCACAGGCGCGATTGTCTGCACTCGCTACGATTAGAGATTGTTTTGCAGAACAAGGAAATGTCAATTATAATATAGGCGGGTTTTAATGGTTTTGTTTTTAATGTTTGTTTTTGTTTTTAATGTTTGTTTTTGTTTTTAATGTTTTTGAAAATTTGATACAAATTGTACCAATAAAGGTTTTTTCAATATTTTGGAAAATTATTATTGATTTTGTATTCATATGGATTACTGAGTGAGTGTACTGTGGAGGGGGCGGGGTTGGAGGGGGGAGGAGGGAGGGGGGAGGGGGGCTGGGGGCTGGGGGGGACTGTGATACCCTGCACTGTTATTTTCCAGTACGCGTTAAAAACACAGGTCCACTACTTGATTTTGCGACAGCAAAGCATACACATTCGGCGTTGTTACTTTCATTACACAACTAGTCTAAAGGCTATTAAAAAAAATACATAACAGCGAGCACTGCACTTACAGTACATGGCAGATCAATAATACCACTGTCAGTAACATTTCATAGTCAACAATCTCCTATTTTAAATGAACACACTATTCATTATATAAACACATGTTATCAATCAGTCTGATTGATAACATGTTGATGGTGAAATTGTAATAGAAACCTTTCACTATCTTTGTGACTTTTAGACTTTCCTGCAGAATGCTTTGCAATGTGTGAGTCTGAGGGAACATGTGTACAGATTTGCTGAGCTCGTCACAACATGTAACGGTCTCTGCACGTGTAGCTTTCTTGATCTCGATTTTTCTTTTGGCAACGAAAGATGTTATTGAAGCGCTGGTTTTCTGAGCGTCACTGGCTTGTTGGTGTTCATACTCAGCTGTATCTGATGCAAAGGTGGCTGATGGAAAACCTCCCAAAAGTAATCACAGAAACAGTCATTTTAATTATAATTAAAAACATGTATTGTCATTTTGCGTATCTACTGAGATGATCTAGATTTATAAAAAAAAAAAAAGGCGTTCCCGCTTCTCCCAGCGTCGCGTGTGTGATTGACTGACAGTGAGAAGACAGAGAATTCCCCTCTTCCTTTCTTTGGTGCATAAATAGTATTTTTTCAGTAATAAAATAAATAAATAAATAAATAAATAAATAAATAAATAAATAAAGTTTTGTACACGCACACTAGCCTGCCCCAGAAGTTGAAGCTTAACTTCACAACTGACAAGGTCTCTCGACTTGCTGTGACGCTTCATAGCCGATCCAGATTTTTTAAATCAACAAAGCCATACTTTACCATGCGAGCGCAGTTACTGAAAAATAAACAAAGCCAGCAATAAAAACGGTTATTTGCTTCACTTCCGGTCAGCCAATCCACGCTGTCATGTCAACCGCTATGAAATGACCTGTTCTTATAAGCAATTTCAATTTTTGGTTGTGGCCTCCCTTCAGATTTTATCGTAACTTTTTTGTATAATCTAGCGTGCAAACTGAGTCTTAATCAGCCGATCAACTGTGTTATCCTCCATTTTACATTTAACACCTGCACAAGACATGCATCAAAATAAAACAATAACTAACTAGAACTGCCAGGCAGTTTTACGGCTTCCAAGCTCAGTACCAGTTGGAAATTTTGGGAAGCTGTAACATTGCAGCACAAGTGTCAGCAAAAGATCAGTTTTATGGAGCAGTTTCAATTCAAAATACTGCATTAGTTCATTATCTCAGGTGCTTTATAACTTTAAACACCATAGTAACCATGACCCTATCTGCACACTGTAAGGAGGTATAAGCTAATTTTACATTTAACCTTAAGGAGAGGTCAAAGGTCACGATCAAGGTAATTTTTGAACAGAGCATATATGGGCTCCTTAATGTGTTGCATAGTAACCATAACCTTTTGTGCACTGTAAGGAGTTATAAGCTAGTTTTATATTTGACCTTACAGAGGTCAAAGGTCACATGCAAGGTGACTTTTGGACAGCATATATGGGTTCCTATCTGTGTTCTATAGTAATCATTAACCTATATACACTCTGTAAGGAGTTATAAGCTAGTTTTACATTTTGACTTAAGGAGAGGTCAAAGGTCACGGGCAAGGTCATTTTTTAATAGAGCACATATGGTTTCCTATACAGTATGTGTTTCAGAGTAACCATTAACCTATCTGCACTCTCTAAGGAGTTATAAGCTAGTTTTACATTTGACCGAAGATTTTGAAAGGTTTTTAAAGAACTGCGTCAGGTGGCCATCTTGCTTTACGCACAAACACATTTTTTTAAAACGTCAATTGTATTGACACAGAGATGATGCTTGTCAACTTTGAAGTTAATCAACTAAACCATGTTCAACTGAAGCGGTTTTAAATTTAAGAACAAAACTTAGGTCTGGCCGCCATTTTGTTTTACGAAAGAACACCATTTTGCCATATTTGAATTCCATTGTCCCCAGAATGACGCCTACCAAGTTCAGAGCTAGTTGGTTAAACGGTTTGCAAACAGAAGCAGTTTGATGTTTGGGCGCGTTTTGGCGAATTTGGTGGCAGACATTTTGATAGTAAAATTTATTGAAGCAACTTCTGCTTTTCAAACTTGAAGCGGGTTTGGTTGCTGATGACGTATGCGAAGTTTCAAATCAATCGGTTCACCGGTTCCCATGATGAAGATTTTGAAAGGTTTATCCAAAACATGCATCAGGCTGCCATCTTGGTTGACGCAGGAGCGTCATTTTTTTTGCATCTGAACTGTAATCTACACGGGATGATACCTGCCAAGTTTCATGTTGATTGGTTACACTGCATGCGGTCTCTGCACGTGTAGCTTTCTTGATCTCGATTTTTCTTTTGGCAACGAAAGATGTTATTGAAGCGCTGGTTTTCTGAGCGTCACTGGCTTGTTGGTGTTCATACTCAGCTGTATCTGATGCAAAGGTGGCTGATGGAAAACCTCCCAAAAGTAATCACAGAAACAGTCATTTTAATTATAATTAAAAACATGTATTGTCATTTTGCGTATCTACTGAGATGATCTAGATTTATAAAAAAAAAAAAAGGCGTTCCCGCTTCTCCCAGCGTCGCGTGTGTGATTGACTGACAGTGAGAAGACAGAGAATTCCCCTCTTCCTTTCTTTGGTGCATAAATAGTATTTTTTCAGTAATAAAATAAATAAATAAATAAATAAATAAATAAATAAATAAATAAATAAATAAAGTTTTGTACACGCACACTAGCCTGCCCCAGAAGTTGAAGTTTAACTTCACAACTGACAAGGTCTCTCAACTTGCTGTGACGCTTCATAGCCGATCCAGATTTTTTAAATCAACAAAGCCATACTTTACCATGCGAGCGCAGTTACTGAAAAATAAACAAAGCCAGCAATAAAAACGGTTATTTGCTTCACTTCCGGTCAGCCAATCCACGCTGTCATGTCAACCGCTATGAAATGACCTGTTCTTATAAGCAATTTCAATTTTTGGTTGTGGCCTCCCTTCAGATTTTATCGTAACTTTTTTGTATAATCTAGCGTGCAAACTGAGTCTTAATCAGCCGATCAACTGTGTTATCCTCCATTTTACATTTAACACCTGCACAAGACATGCATCAAAATAAAACAATAACTAACTAGAACTGCCAGGCAGTTTTACGGCTTCCAAGCTCAGTACCAGTTGGAAATTTTGGGAAGCTGTAACATTGCAGCACAAGTGTCAGCAAAAGATCAGTTTTATGGAGCAGTTTCAATTCAAAATACTGCATTAGTTCATTATCTCAGGTGCTTTATAACTTTAAACACCATAGTAACCATGACCCTATCTGCACACTGTAAGGAGGTATAAGCTAATTTTACATTTAACCTTAAGGAGAGGTCAAAGGTCACGATCAAGGTAATTTTTGAACAGAGCATATATGGGCTCCTTAATGTGTTGCATAGTAACCATAACCTTTTGTGCACTGTAAGGAGTTATAAGCTAGTTTTATATTTGACCTTACAGAGGTCAAAGGTCACATGCAAGGTGACTTTTGGACAGCATATATGGGTTCCTATCTGTGTTCTATAGTAATCATTAACCTATATACACTCTGTAAGGAGTTATAAGCTAGTTTTACATTTTGACTTAAGGAGAGGTCAAAGGTCACGGGCAAGGTCATTTTTTAATAGAGCACATATGGTTTCCTATACAGTATGTGTTTCAGAGTAACCATTAACCTATCTGCACTCTCTAAGGAGTTATAAGCTAGTTTTACATTTGACCGAAGATTTTGAAAGGTTTTTAAAGAACTGCGTCAGGTGGCCATCTTGCTTTACGCACAAACACATTTTTTTAAAACGTCAATTGTATTGACACAGAGATGATGCTTGTCAACTTTGAAGTTAATCAACTAAACCATGTTCAACTGAAGCGGTTTTAAATTTAAGAACAAAACTTAGGTCTGGCCGCCATTTTGTTTTACGAAAGAACACCATTTTGCCATATTTGAATTCCATTGTCCCCAGAATGACGCCTACCAAGTTCAGAGCTAGTTGGTTAAACGGTTTGCAAACAGAAGCAGTTTGATGTTTGGGCGCGTTTTGGCGAATTTGGTGGCAGACATTTTGATAGTAAAATTTATTGAAGCAACTTCTGCTTTTCAAACTTGAAGCGGGTTTGGTTGCTGATGACGTATGCGAAGTTTCAAATCAATCGGTTCACCGGTTCCCATGATGAAGATTTTGAAAGGTTTATCCAAAACATGCATCAGGCTGCCATCTTGGTTGACGCAGGAGCGTCATTTTTTTTGCATCTGAACTGTAATCTACACGGGATGATACCTGCCAAGTTTCATGTTGATTGGTTACACTGCATGCGAACAGGAGCTTTTTAAAGTTTTGCGAGGAAAAACGACAATAATAAATAAATAAATAAATATATACATACATGCAAAATCTTTACAATAACAATAGTGTGCTTCTTTCCTCTGATGCGATGCAAAACAAAACGATGCAATTTCAATCCACACTCATAAATGAACGCACTCAGTGCATTACAGTAGTGCTTCAGATCACATGATCTTCTACTGCGACTACTGTGTTTAATGGGACATCAGAGTGCCGTGGAGGCAGAACCTCCCCTCATAAAAATAAATTAAAAATAACGCTCCTCCAGGACCAGAACACCATCTGCCACTGCGCAGCCAGAATTGCTGTTAATTTAGGAATGTTGAATCTAGGCTTTCCACAGGACCGTACATGACTTTTTCAGATTAAAGGTTTGCTGACTTAAAGGGGTTTAACAGTAGTTAGCTAAATACTGGAGAAAATCTGTCCCGGCAGTTGTCCGGGAGCCGTGTCCAAAAATGGGAGAGTCCCTGCAAATAACAGAGTTGACAGGTCTGAAGTAGATCTCAAATGTGATATTTGTTGTTAGGCCTACTGCAGTGCAATACTGTGGGCAAGCTGGTTCTTATGATGTACACAAATATACAGTCCGTCCGTCCCCCCCTAATATTTTAACACCCCTGGACTCTTAACACCTCCGTCTGCACTGATGACGTGTGCACAAAAACACAGTGAGGAAGAGCAGCATATTGATCACATGTCTTTGCTAAAAACGTCACTGTTGTGTGTGTGCCTGTGCTGGAGCTTGTCGACGCGCTAGGTGGATGTGACCGCGCATTTGCGCGCCCCCGAGGACCGAGCGCGTGACTTAAAGCTGGAAACCAACGGTGGGACCGCGCGCGCTCGAGTTTAGAAAGATAATTAGCTGTTTTAAAATCCTCGAGTTTTGAGTTAATAATTCAGAGCACAGTGCTAATGCATTTTTGCTTTCAACAAAGACGTTTGGGTTTGAGCGCTGTTGAGTAGTTGGAGTCCAGTTTGCGTCTTTATTTGGGGCTCAGATTTGATTTCTTTTTTTCTTTTTTTTTTTTTCGGAAGCTGACGGACGGGTTCCGGTCTGACTGACTGACTGCATTTTTCTGTCAGGAAATTTGCTGCTACAAGAAGATTCAGTTTAGTCTGTGCAAAACTAAATCCCGAATTAAACAGTAAAACGCAATTTTCTATATTTTTGTGGATTCTAACATTCAAAAAAGAGGGCGTGTCTTAGCTGCGAGCGTAGTTCCAGTCCCCGCTCCTGTCAAAATAAAGAAGCGGACAAACTCCGGGGCTGAGACGGACCGAGCGCCGTCTTTCTTGTGGCGAATGTGATATTTTTAAGGGAGAGCTGGAGGAGGAATGATTTTGGAGACCTTTACGGAAATATAACGCTATATAGTGGATTATAAAAACATTTCGATCTTGGATTACATTTGAAGTTATTGTGGTTAAACGAACTGTAACCTGGATAGTTTTCCTGTGCACCTATGAAAACAAGTAGGATTAACTGTCATTTTGAAACTTCGTAACGTCACGGAGCTACGATTTATTTCAGTCGTTTATTTCTAACAGTTATTAAAGTTGATTTGTTTGGATATTCGTGTTATTGACAGTAATTCGGGTAACTACGTATCCCAGTCGAATTTAGGAGATATTTTGATTATTTGACTGCGCAGTAAATGTGGTGTGCAGCGTTTCCCTGATTTGAAATGACATTTTGCTCCAGACAGAACATCCTTTTGTGGTGCATAGCCAGATTTATTTAAACGTGAACAAATCTTGGAGTTTTAACATGGCAAAGTGCTTAAGAATCGTTTAATTAAAACCAAAAATAACGAATTAGGGACTTTTTTTTGGTCTGTAAAAAAAAAAAAAAAAAATGAAAACCTGAAAACTTTGCATAAAGCAACCACAATTGCGGAAACTAATCATTTGATGGTTTTATTTTTATTTATTTATTTGGAGTCGTCGATTACAAATGGATTTCATAAATGCCTTGAAGTTATTGTTGCACCTTCACTACTGCTGAAATAGACGTTTTCTAATATCGGAAAGCGCGCAGTACCTTTATTATAAAACTACATTCACTTCAGTAGTCCTTCGGGAAATAGTTGGCCAAAGTCCAAAGAATGTTTGAACGCTACATACCAAAGAAGATGAATCCGTTTCTTGCTTTACGGTGTATATGACATTGCTGCTTGTCTTTGGATCGGATATAAACAAAATAAAGGCTGAAATAAAAGCTTTTGCAAACTGCATCCTATTTGTGCCAGCTATTAAGAAGAATTGGATTTTCCATTGGAATTGGGTTTCCTCAACAGTTACAGGTTTGTTTTGCTCCAGATGCCAGAAACAGAATAATAAAAACAGCTGCGACTCTCTTCTTTCAGAGTTCTGGGTGACAGTACAACATGCTAATATTTAGTGCTTTCCTTTCAGGTTTATCCACACGCCAAGATGTGGCAAAGTGTTATTTCCGCTTGAACTGAAACACGCAGCGCTTTGCAGTTTAAACCGGGAACAGATTTGTTTTTCTTTCTGGAAGAACATCATACTCTGGTTGTACGCCTTCCCAGGTGTCGCCCCTGGGAACAGGCTTCGATTCCCCAGCCCGGTTTTGGGAGCCCTGCTTTACACCTGGGTCATTACAGATGCGTTGTGTTGTGTTCTGGGTAATGGCTTCCATTGCATGGATGGTTCCCCTTTGTTTACAAGTTCCACTGACAGCTGAAATCCCAAGAAGAATATAAGCGATGCTAATAAACAGCTAGCAGCATTAATGTCTCTGTGCTTTTAAAGACTATGTCAGGGTGCAAGGGATACCACTGACCACCGCCAGGAGAGCGTGGGGAATATTGCCTTCTGATTACCGCTTTCTGCTTGGAGCAGAGGGGCAAAATCAAGCAGTTGGCAAACACTTTTCCAGAAAAGGTGAGAGGCTGCCAGGGGTTGAGCCTTTCCTCTGCTCGTATAGTTACAGGCTTTGTTTAGGGGTTACCTTCCTGTCTCCCCCATGTTTTTACAAATAAAAGATCTGCTGAAATAGGAAAGAAAATATATCCACAAAGAGCTGGACATTTAGAATTCCTGTTTGAATGGTTGCGTGGGTTGGTTTCTGAGCCCTGTTGACTTGCAGTTGAGGGATCAGGATTATTCAAATACACGCTGCAGGGTAGTCTTGCATTTTGCAGTGTCGATTATTTTAACATGCTTGTTCCAGGATGTGTCTAAAGTGAAAGCACAGTAGGCCCAACACCACAAGTTATAACACAAGTTATTTTTAGTTGTGCTGTGCTCTGTCAGATTTGAGTTTTCCAGAAAGCAGTACAAGTTTTTTTTACTGCACCTCACTGTTATTTTAATAAGATTAAAGTCATGTTTCTACTTTGAAACAAAAAGAATGCAACAGTGAGTATTCTGCAGTTAAGGGAGAGGGGAGGGGAGGGGTATTGTGAATATCTTTGTTTTTCTTGGCATGACTTTAGAGTACAAATCAGTGGTTTAGGAGTGTCGTGGAAGCAGTTGCCTGTTTTGTACTCAAGAGTCATACTGGTGTGCAATGGCCTGCCTTACTGTACCTGACCCTGGCATGGAAGGACAGCTGCATGTTAGAACCCATACACACAGGAATGCTGCCAGAATTTAGAGGGTTCAGAGAACACGTTGGTGCACTGGGTAGTTAGTAAAGACTATTCTTGAACTGTCTGAGGGGCGCCATCTACTGAGGCTCAATTCTGCTGTAAGCAGACAGGCCTGAACACACTCCCAGTGCTTTGCGGCTTCAGTACACCAGGGGACCAAAGCTGGAAAAGATGACTAATTACAATTTAAGATACATATTTGCATTGAAAAAAGGCAGCTTCTATATCAAGTAAGAAATTAGATCATTTACGATCATGATCCAACCAATTTGCAAGTTCATTAATTAAGCACCCTGTTACTAAAAGTAAACTTGTGACACCAGTAAACTTGCACACATTTTTCTCCCGGATGCATACAGTACACGCTCCTGACATGTCTGGTGAGAGTTTTCATTTGCAAATTCAGGGCCTGGGAAGCCAAACCATTCTTGGATTTTGGGGCTCAGTCTTGCAAATGGGAGAGGTCAAAAAAATGTTGCACAACCAGACATGTTTCAGACTTCACTAACCCTCCTGTGATTAGAGTAGGAGGGGCTCAGCTACTCCAGTGATGCACCTCCACAAACAATAACATGCACCATGCTGCTCTGGGGAGAGGAACAAGCATTGCCAATAAGATAAGAAATAAGATGTCGTCACATTACTCATGTCATTGTCGTCAGGAATGCAAGAATGTTATCTGGTATAATTTGCTGAACTCTGAAAAGGAAAAGCTCCTTTATGGTTGTAGTTTGGAGCTGTCTTGCTGTAAGACATTCTTGACGACTCCTGCACCTCTGCCTCTTCATTTCCTCACATCCCATCAGCTAAGCACAACTCAGTACACGTATGTGAATTCCTCAATATAGTTTTACTGGGGCACTGCTATTGGAGGGGCCATCGTTTGGATGAGATTCTGAACAGTTGTGTGGCACTATTACAGAAAAGAGCTAGTTAGTAAATTATTGGTCCCCCCAAAAAATGTGGCTTGGCTGAATTCTCTCATTCTTGACTAATTAAGTTCCAAAACATCCCCCCCCCCCCTCCCCCAGGGGAACAGGATGTCCATGTTGCCTCTCACTTTATCTGCAGTGTCCGTTACAAGATCTCCCTGTTCAACCACAAGAAGCAAACACTAGCAGCAGCTCCGAGCTTGCAAGGCTTTTACGAACTCAAATTATAAAATGGCTTTCATGGAGGTAGACCTGTCACACATTGTATATGTACTGTAGTGACATTCTGATACCACATTGTGCATCATTTGAAAGCCATGTAGCTGTAAATGTATCTGAAATGAGAACAGTACTCATAAAGAACATGTCCATCAATAACAGAACAGCACTTCCAATTAACGCGTCCATTACCAGTAACGAACAGCTGTCCATGACAGCACAAAAGCACCAGACCAAATGCATGCAGATCTCTATTAATTGTTTCAGTTAATAATTAAAGATAGAAACGTGTTAATTAAGCACAAGTTCTGTGAACCTCTGAATTTGCAACATGTCTCTCAGGGTCCCTGTGGCTCACCTAGTAAAAGCACTGGGTTCGTCAAGCGAGCGTGGTTCTATTGAAGTGGTTAGAGAATGTGGGGAGGAGACTAAAGTAAGGACTTTCTTTAGAATAGCTGAATATACTTGATCCAGTTTTCATTTTCAATCGTCAGTAGCTCACATTCACACCAGAACTGCAGCTGCCACAACTGTCTTCATTTTGGTACTAAAATGTAATTCCCAGAGGACGGTGTTATCTTCAGTCTACTTCACCTGAGGCCAGGCCAGGCCAGGCTTTCCATTGTGTATGTTCCCATACAGAAAGTTTCACGAGGCACACAAAGCTTCCTTCCTCCTAGAAGCCTTATCTGTGACAGTCATGCTTGTACTACTCATTCAGCAGAAGGAGGTTATGAATCCAGGGAAACAAAACAAGAACTGTTGTATTGGTAACAGCTCTGTGCATTTCAGGAGCACAGGCTTATAAGCTTCCAAATCTCCCTAAAATATATATCTGCATATTTAAAGAGGACACTACAAAATGCTTTAAATCTAATATTGCAGAACATTTGCACCTCATAGTAGACTCACCTGGTCAAACACTTTGAATGCTGTGGGCCATTTAGTCCAGGCAGGTTACTATTGCAGTTGTAACTATGGCAAGTCAGACAGTGGATATTGAAGAAGTGATAATACTACTAGTTTTGTCTCTAGTACGAAGTTCCTCTTGTAACAGTTTACCTGCAGAACCTTTGGAATCACTATTTTTAACCAGGACAGTAAATATGTATTTTGCTTTATGAATATGTTTTTAGTGCCTGCACATTGTTAAAGTGACTCTCAGACACTGCTAGCATTAGAGGAGCCCTGGAGCAGTGCTCCGTCCAGCTCCGGACTCCAGAGCACATTTCATGCATTCTTCCGTGGAGGTCATCTCAAGTGCAAAAAAAACCCCACCACTGAATGTTTAACAATAATTGGCTCCAAACTCAATACTGAAATGACATCACTGACTTTTCAGGAATGAATGAAGCTGCAAGTTTAATCAGATCATTAACCTTCACACAGCTCAGAGTTCTTGTCAGGGTTATTGATTTCCTGTTCCACGTCACTGCATTGGAATCAGCACCATCAATACAGTAACAGCATGCAGTACATTATACAAGCTTGTGCTTGCTGTTTATTTTTCCAGCAGTAGAAGCATACAGAGGTTTAGTCCATTGATATGAATACACTGCTCTAGTTGCTAGCCAACAAGACTGGTTTTATGTGGTGTGGTGTAGCGAGAGGCTCAGTGGCACAGTAGGTTCGTGCAGTTACAGACATATTCCGAACCAACCCTTGACTGTCAGGGCTCACTTAAGTGTGCCAACTAGGTAATGCTTTCACGTTGAGAAAGCACATTTGAGTGAGCACTGACCCTCAAGTGCCGAGTATGGGTCTTTCATCTGTGGGGTCTGGGATTGACAGTACGTTCAGATCATTAGTCTAAACTGTCTCTTACATTCCATTTACTTCAGCACCCTCCACTATGAACATTTACTCCTGCATGGAGCCCCATCAGACTTATTGTAACTGGTGCTTTTGTTGTTTCTTCAGTAGAATCTGTCGAAAGCACACACACATTGTGATTGTGTGTCCCTGCATATGAAAATCGGACTGTTTCTAAACCTCTTGCATTCTTGCGTTGCAGATATCTGTGTAATGTGAGACACACAACAAGGATTTTCCAAGACCTCAGCTTAGCTTGAGACAACAGCCAGCTTCAAAAATGGGTAAGTTCCAGTGTTTAAAGCCATGCAAAGGGAGGAACATAATGAACTTTCACACACGCTGTCAGGGGAGCTTGAATTTAACCAGCTGCTAAACAATCATTTTACAAAGCCAGAAGATAATGGGTCCTGCTGGAGTTTGAAGCAAAGACCACAAAGCTACAAAGAAACTACTTGGAACACTTATCAGATCTTTACAGCAGCTAATACGTTTCATGCTAGCTGCTTACCGCTTATTTATGTATTTATGTATTTGTTTATTTTCAAAGTGAATCAGGATAATACTCACTAACACTCATTGACGTTGAGATCTCTGGGGACGAGGCAGCAAGTTACAGAACAAATAACCATGATATACACTTTGCATACAGGAGACCCAAGACAGTAAAACATGACATACACTTTGCATAGCGACCGAACCAGTTCATTACAGTTACTGTGCAGTTGCTTAATTCATCTCAGAAAACCTGCCTTTCTCTTTGCCTGTTGCACTTGCTTCAGAAAGGGCCCTGGTCCTGGAAGTCGGGCCCGTAGTATTCACTTTGGTGCCTTTGCTCCCGCTGTTTATTTATTCTTGTATTGACGCTGAGACAGAGGGGACAGGGTTCTGCTTGTGGAAAGCCTGGATGCAGGTTTATGTTTTGTGTGTTTATGATTGAAGATAAGAACATAAGAACATAAGAAAGTTTACAAACGAGAGGAGGCCATTCAGCCCATCTTGCTCGTTTGGTTGTTAGTAGCTTATTGATCCCAGAATCTCATCAAGCAGCTTCTTGAAGGATCCCAGGGTGTCAGCTTCAACAACATTACTGGGGAGTTGGTTCCAGACCCTCACAATTCAATTCTTTTAGCCTGTCTGCATACGACATGCCTTTTAAACCTGGGATAATTCTGGTTGCTCTTCTTTGCACTCTTTCTAGAGCAGCAATATCCTTTTTGTAGCGAGGTGACCAGAACTGAACACAATATTCTAGGTGAGGTCTTACTAATGCATTGTAGAGTTTTAACATTACTTCCCTTGATTTAAATTCAACACTTCTCACAATATATCCAAGCATCTTGTTAGCCTTTTTTATAGCTTCCCCACATTGTCTAGATGAAGACATTTCTGAGTCAACATAAACTCCTAGGTCTTTTTCATAGTTCCCTTCTTCAATTTCACTATCTCCCATATGATATTTATATTGCACATTTTTACTGCCCGCATGCAATACTTTACACTTTTCTCTATTAAATTTCATTTGCCATGTGTCTGCCCAATTTTGAATGCTGTCTAGATCATTTTGAATGACCTTTGCTGCTTCAACAGTGTTTGCCACTCCTCCTATTTTTGTGTCGTCTGCAAATTTAACGAGTTTGCTTACTATATCAGAGTCTAAATCATTAATGTAGATTAGGAATAGCAGAGGACCTAATACCGATCCCTGTGGTACACCACTGGTTACCTTGCTCCATTTTGAGGTTTCTCCTCTAATCAGTACTTTCTGTTTTCTACCTGTTAACCACTCCCTAATCCATGTGCATGCATTTCCTTGAATCCCTACTGCGTTCAGTTTGAGAATTAATCTTTTATGCGGGACTTTGTCAAAAGCTTTCTGGAAATCTAAATAAACCATGTCGTATGCTTTGCAGTTATCCATTTTCAATGTTGCATCCTCAAAAAAGTCAAGTAGGTTAGTTAGACATGATCTCCCTTTCCTAAAACCATGCTGGCTGTCTCCCAGGATATTGTTACCATATAGGTAATTTTCCATTTTGGATCTTATTATAGTTTCCATAAGTTTCCATATAATAGAAGTCAGGCTTATTGGTCTGTAGTTACCTGGTTCGGTTTTGTCTCCCTTTTTGTGGATTGGTATTACATTTGCTATTTTCCAGTCTGTTGGTACAACCCCTGTGTCAAGAGACTGTTGCATGATCTTGGTTAGCGGTCTGTAAATAACTTCTTTCATTTCTTTGAGTACTATTGGGAGGATCTCATCTGGCCCAGGGGATTTGTTTATTTTAAGAGCTCCTAGTCCCTTTAACACTTCTGCCTCTGTTATGCTAAAGTTATTTAAAATTGGATAGGAACAGGTCGACATGTGGGGCATGTTGTCCGTGTCCTCCTTTGTAAAAACCTGTGAAAAGTAATCATTTAATATATTTGCTATTTTTTTTTCTTCGTCTATGATTTTGCCATTTGTGTCTCTTAGACATTTAACCTCCTCTTTGAATGTTCTCTTGCTGTTATAATATTGGAAAAACATTTTGGAATTGGTTTTAGCCCCCTTAGCAATATTGATTTCTATCTCTCTCTTGGCCTTTCTAACTTCCTTTTTGACTTGTGTTTGCAGTTCCAAGTACTCTTTCTGTGTGCTTTGTTTTTGGTCCCTTTTAAACGCTCTGTAACGTGCCTTTTTTCGCGGAATATTTTTTTTAATTGATCTATTAAACCATTTTGGCCATTTTGTTTTAGATTTAGATTTGTCTACTTTTGGGATGTAATTGTTTTGTGCCTCTAGTACTACATTTTTAAAATGAATGATGAGTGTCGGCCTCTTTCCATAGCGTGCCTCTATTCCACCGTGCACCCGTGTACCTGTCAGGCTGTGTGCTGCATGTGTACAGCAGGATGTGTTGAACAGTGTATCCCAGCCCCTCACTGCCCCTCTCCCTCATCCCTCCCTGACCCCAATGTTTATCCAGACTCTCAGTGTCTGGTGAGGCCCTGATGGCAGCTGTCAGATAGTGGCTCCCTTTACTGATCACAGACGGATAGTCCTCTCTACCGCACGGGAGAAACGAGCTGCTAAATTGGTCAGCATTCGGTAGAGTACTGGCCCATAACCACGGGGGTTACAGTGCACAGTCACATCTCTCCCAGCTGCCTGCACTCTTGTGAATGCATGTCCAGAATGCTTTTGAAAATGGAATTTATAAATATTTGGGAGGGAACCCACTAAGACAGAGACTGTCTTGTAAACATGAGGTACTGGATGTTAGGCCCCAGTTTCTAATGTATACAAGATGTAAAAATATGAAGTAAAAACTTGAGTTGAAACACACACAATAATCCCAACACACTTAGAACCTCTGCTAACATATGAGCTTTCACTGTAAGCATTGGGCCAGTTTACCACAGAGCTGTGAAACTCGACATGTGCAGTTTCTCACGGTCATATAGCAGACATGCATGTAAACCAAAACTAACCAGACGCACAAAGCAGTGCATTATTGCCACTGACTCGCAGGTCACTAAAAACATGTTTCAAATCTGTGTGTTTGATCCTCTCTGTTAATATCCAATATCCATGAGAGAGCTTCTCATTTCTTTCTGCCCAAGCAGTAAGGCTTCAGTTCACAGAGCATACTTTTACCCTACAGCATCCCTCCTGCAGTTCACAGAGACGCGATTCCAGGAGAGACTGGATCGGCTCTGGATCAGCACTTCTGTTGTTGCTGCCATAGTTCAGGAAGAAATACTGATTTTATTAAAACATGTATCAGCAGGTGTCAAAACCTATGACTGGTTTGCTATTGACTTCGTGGCACACTTTGGTAGTGCAGTAGTACAGCAGTCCTTTGCTGGTGTGGCTTTTCCAGCACTAGTACTGGCATATTGGCATTCTCAGGGAATCAAACAAACCCTTGGGCTGAAATGATTATTTATTTCCTGAGGAGTTATTTTCATTGCACTGTGCAAACCTGACACAATGCTTTACACAGTTATTCTTGCCCAGTATTTCTGAAACCGTACCCTTACCAAATGATCCTCACTGCAATGGCAATGCAATCGTTCTATAACGAGAGGCAAGAGTCGAACCCAGGCCGCTACAAGGGCAGGAGGCTGTTGTTGGTAGAGTGGAAACACAGTGATAATGTATCAGTGGTATCATAATGGTATGAACCAATACACGCCGTTATCCATTACAGCACCATACAGTGTGGTGGGAAAGGGGGCCACAAAACACTTTGCTTGAAAAAAAATCCTTGAAAATAAAGGACATGGATTCATATCTAATTAGATGTGAAATAGAATTTCCTGTTGAATTTCACTGAAGTAATGATGAACTCGTAATGAATTCCACACTTATTCAAGGTATGAACACCCACTTGTTGTTGACTCCTCCCTCGTACTGTCTGTCTGTCTGCTCACAGTAACAGGGTGAGCTCAGTGACTCCCCTCTCGTACTGCCTGTCTGTCTGCTCACAGTAACAGGGTGAGCTCAGTGACTCCCCTCTCGTACTGTCTGTCTGTCTGCTCACAGTAACGGGGTGAGCTCAGTGACTCCCCCCTCGTACTGTCTGTCTGTCTGCTCACAGTAACGGGGTGAGCTCAGTGACTCCCCCCTCGTACTGTCTGTCTGTCTGCTCACAGTAACAGGGTGAGCTCAGTGACTCCCCTCTCGTACTGCCTGTCTGTCTGCTCACAGTAACAGGGTGAGCTCAGTGACTCCCCCCTCGTACTGTCTGTCTGTCTGCTCACAGTAACGGGGTGAGCTCAGTGACTCCCCCCTCGTACTGTCTGTCTGTCTGCTCACAGTAACGGGGTGAGATCAGTGACTCCCCCCTCGTACTGTCTGTCTGTCTGCTCACAGTAACGGGGTGAGCTCAGTGACTCCCCCCTCGTACTGTCTGTCTGTCTGCTCACAGTAACAGGGTGAGCTCAGTGACTCCCCCCTCGTACTGTCCGTCTGCTCACAGTAACGGGGTGAGCTCAGTGACTCTCCCCTCGTACTGTCTGTCTGCTCACAGTAACGGGGTGAGCTCAGTGACTCCCCCCTCGTACTGTCTGTCTGTCTGCTCACAGTAACGGGGTGAGCTCAGTGACTCCCCCCTCGTACTGTCCGTCTGCTCACAGTAACGGGGTGAGCTCAGTGACTCCCCCCTCGTACTGTCTGTCTGCTTACAGTAACGGGGTGAGCTCAGTGACTCCCCCCTCGTACTGTCTGTCTGTCTGCTCACAGTAACGGGGTGAGCTCAGCGACTCCCCCCTCGTACTGTCTGTCTGCTCACAGTAACGGGGTGAGCTCAGCGACTCCCCCCTCGTACTGTCTGTCTGCTCACAGTAACGGGGTGAGCTCAGTGGCTCCTCCCTCATACTGTCTGTCTGTCTGCTCACAGTAACGGGGTGAGCTCAGTGACTCCCCCCTCGTGCTGTCTGTCTGCTCACAGTAACGTGTGTGTGTTCCCTTGCAGATGAGCAGCAGGCCCTGCACTCCATCATGAAGGACCTGGTTGCTCTGCAGATGGGCCGGCGGCACAGACTGAGCGGCTATGACAGCGTCAAGAGCAAGGCCCCCAGCCACTCCAACAAGCAGGTGAGGCAGCGCCGGGACCTCATTATCCAAGGCAGCATTAATTCTGCACGATGCAGCTGGTCCTGATCCTATTCAATGAAATGCTCTTCACTCTGCTCATAGTGGTACCATTGACGTGCTGAGCTACAGTGGGATTATCTATCTGGGCTTGTGGCCCTTGCCAGCCAAAGATAGCTAGCGGTGCACATTACTGGCAAGATCAATAGATGGTGGCTGGTGAGTTCAGTAGTCAGAGCACGTGGCTTTTCCTGTTGAGTGATGTGCACTTCGCAAGCACTGTGTAGCTCTGGCTGACCTACAATATCAGTGTGATGGTTGCAAATACATTTTTCCATACATGGGTGGTAAGTAATATTTTTGTTGTAATTGTAGCTTTTTAAAACTAACAATATAATATTTTTAAGTGACTATATTGTAGTAGAAAAGAAACCTGGACAATTTATAACTTGACAAATGTGACTGATGCCTCGTGCTACATCAAAAAAAGTCTCAGTACTTTACATTACAAAAATATATTATTAAAAATAAATTAATAACTCTCTTAAAACAACCTTTTGAATACACGTCTTAAAGGAACTTTTGCATAAATGGTTTTATTTTTTAGTCTCAAATGCAGATCCAAATACTTTTATCTGTTGGCAAAGGCTTGTAGCTTGTTGGTACACCTTGTAGAGACGTCTTGTTTGCACACACGTCAGATCGACAATATTTTTTTTTCCATCGTTACATTTCGATTGACAAATCGGGGCGGCAAACGTTCACATAGATCCTGTGAAAAGTAAAAAAAATAAATAAATAATGAAACACAAGGAAGCGTATGTGGATGGACACCTCTACCTATCTTTTAGTTATTAAAATCTCAATGTGGCAGTTGATTTATATACCGTTAACCTGTCATGATCGTGTATAATAGTATGATATCCAAGGATTCATCTCAGATTCTGCTGCATTAACAAAACAAAAACTAATCGATTGTAGATCAGACGATTCATGATCAATAGAAGATGTCAAGATTAAACCCCCTGTACAGTAATTAAACCATGTATATGCATTTGTGTACATATACTGTGCTTGAAATATGTATGCATAGCTCAGATATTATTTGTAATATGGTATTGAAAAAAAACAACCTAGAATACATTTTGATTCAATTGATCTATTTTTACACACAACCGCTAGAGTCGTTGTTTTTAACGTGTATTAATAACGTTTATATACATTTATAGAGGGGTGTGGGGCGGAATTTGACCTGACATCGGCAGTGCTGTTGCTATACCCGCTGAGAAAGTTATAACTGTAGTCAGGGAAGTGGGAGAATATTTTTAACATAATAGGCAATATACACGTTTGTGATGATGTGGTTTATTTTCTTTTTTTGCGTACTAAAGATGTCTGTAAAATCCTCACTGGCCAGCCCCCATTAAAACATTGTGAGGGTCTGGAACCAACTCCCCAATAATGTTGTTGAAGCTGACACCCTGGGATCCTTCAAGAAGCTGCTTGATGAGATTCTGGGATCAATAAGCTACTAACAACCAAACGAGCAAGATGGCCTCCTCTCGTTTGTAAACTTTCTTATGTTCTTAAATCACAAACGTGTATTAAAATGCATGAAGAAATAGGACCATGGGATGTTTACATACTGCATTAGTAAACCACATCATCACAATATACCACGCTTAAATGAAACTATAGTTGTTGCCTGCCCCTTTTAAATGAGGTTTTAGCTGCGCTAGGTGACATTATTTGCATGAGTGGAAACAAGGGATTTATTACCTTGAATGTGGACCTTTCCATTCAAAAATGTGATTTAAAGGAGACATCGCTGAACAAAGTTCTCAACATAACTGACGATTCTTACAGGGCCCTCACTAGTATTCTCGTTTACTGATGCTACTACCATGTCTTTTGCTCTCAAAGGTATTGCAATGGAAGCATTATACAGCTGAATTTCTGTAAAATCCTCCTTAAACTCATGAAGAAACATTGCTTGCCAGTTTGAAACTGCTCGCTCTTAACAGATCGTTCAATAGCTGCTAACATATGTTACGGGGCCCCGAGAGAGACCCTGCTTATTGAATGCAGTCCAGGTGCAGATTGCAGTAGCGCAGTAAAGAGGTGCTTGTACTCTGAATATCTGGAGAATCTGGTGTTTGTGAAACAGGATGTAATGCTTTTGTTTTTCATTTTCAGAGTGAAGTGAGAATAAAGTTTGAACTCAATGGAGAAAGAAGGTATGTTGATTTTTTTGTACTTATTTTTTTAAAGAACAGTTTCATGAAAAGGAAGGGACTCGTGGTTTGATTTCTGTTTACTTGTGATCCATTAAGTCCACTTTAGATTTTGTTTTTTAGAGGTTACTTAATCATGTGTTTTAAAAAGGGTAGAGGATTTTTGTTAATACACTAAAAATAATCATCTGGTTACAAAATATTATAAATTCTGCACGTATACAAATTGATCTCAGCTTTGCAGTTCTCCTGCCCAAACGGTTACACACTAAGAGACACCATGTGCACACAGCACGTTCATTTATATAGCAAAGAGGACCACGTACACACAGCACGTTCATTTATATAGCAAAGAGGACCACGTACACACAGCACGTTCATTTATATAGCAAAGAGGACCATGTACACACAGCACGTTCATTTATATAGCAAAGGGGACCACGTACACACACCAAGTTCATTTATATAGCAAAGAGGACCATGTACACACAGCACGTTCATTTATATAGCAAAGGGGACCATGCACACACAGCACGTTCATTTATATAGCAAAGAGGACCACGTACACACACCACGTTCATTTATATAGCAAAGGGGACCACGTACACACACCACGTTCATTTATATAGCAAAGAGGACCATGTACACACAGCACGTTCATTTATATAGCAAAGAGGACCATGTACACACAGCACGTTCATTTATATAGCAAAGGGGACCACGTACACACACCAAGTTCATTTATATAGCAAAGAGGACCATGTACACACAGCACGTTCATTTATATAGCAATGGGGACCATGCACACACAGCACATTCATTTATATAGCAAAGGGGACCATGCACACACAGCACGTTCATTTATATAGCAAAGAGGACCACGTACATACACCACGTTCATTTATATAGCAAAGGGGACCACGTACACACACCACGTTCATTTATATAGCAAAGAGGACCATGTACACACAGCACGTTCATTTATATAGCAAAGAGGACCATGTACACACAGCACGTTCATTTATATAGCAATGGGGACCATGCACACACAGCACATTCATTTATATAGCAAAGAGGACCATGTACACACAGCACGTTCATTTATATAGCAAAGAGGACCATGTACACACAGCACGTTCATTTATATAGCAAAGGGGACCACGTACACACACCAAGTTCATTTATATAGCAAAGAGGACCATGTACACACAGCACGTTCATTTATATAGCAAAGAGGACCATGTACACACAGCACGTTCATTTATATAGCAAAGAGGACCATGTACACACAGCACGTTCATTTATATAGCAAAGAGGACCATGTACACACAGCACGTTCATTTATATAGCAAAGGGGACCACGTACACACACCAAGTTCATTTATATAGCAAAGAGGACCATGTACACACAGCACGTTCATTTATATAGCAATGGGGACCATGCACACACAGCACATTCATTTATATAGCAAAGGGGACCATGCACACACAGCACATTCATTTATATAGCAAAGGGGACCATGCACACACAGCACGTTCATTTATATAGCAAAGGGGACCACGTACACACACCACGTTCATTTATATATAGGGCTTCTGATTTTCGGTTTTAACCGATAAACCCCGATAAAACCCCCCCAATACAAAAAAATTAAATCGGTGGATAGCCAATAACACTGTAAAAACTTTAGAAATGGTTAATCTATTCACGTTGACTTTTCACCCTTTTCACATTTAAAAAAATAAAACCTACTACAAAAATAATAAATACATTTCCCTGTGCTGCTGGGCAATGTCCCGCGTTCCTGACTTGTATCTATCATTGATTAGTTCTGAATACTTGAAACCCGCCCCAACTACTGAGTGACAGCACATTCCTACATTTCTATTGGAGACTTTGCTTGCAAGATTTAAAATGAGATTACAGTCAGGATGGAGGCTTGTTAGCGGGATTTAAAGCTGTATTACAGTTAAGACACAGAGGATTTAAAACAGAACTGTGACGAAATGTACAAAAATGCCTACACACAAAAACCCCAGAAGAATGTGCCCGTGACCACAGGAATTTTGTTGTGGAAGACAGCAAAGGAAAGAAGGTACAACTTAAGTGTGCAAGTACTGGTGAGTTACTATACATATTTTGACACACACACATACAAAAAAAAAACCGCTCAAGCATTTTGGAAAGTAACCTAAAATACAAATTTCATACAGTATATCAAAAACAAAAGCCCAGAAAAAAACGATTTACATAAAACTCGATTTACATAATACAATTAATAAAACCTGAAAAACAGAAGCCCTATTTATATAGCAAAGGGGACCATGTACACACAGCACGTTCATTTATATAGCAAAGGGGATAACCCACAGTGCAGTATTGATGTTGCTGCTTTGTTTGTTTGTTTGTTTCATTAGCAGCAGTATCCAAGTAAGAAAGGACTGAATAAACTGAAGGGCAAGCCTAATGACTTGCATGCTGTTGTAGCCACAGAAACCTCCCTGCTGTGCGGAACATTAGCAGCAGCCTGGTTCAGTCACCGTGGAAATGTTTGTTTGAATAGGCTGGAATATCTCAGTCACTTACTATGTGTGGCTCATATCCTGCTGTCCAATAATGTAAACCCATGTGCAGGAAGCCGTGCACAGCTAGCAGAGGTGGCAGGCTGGGTCTGCTGGTATGCAGTTCCAATGAGAACTCTGCACTGGGAAAGGGAGTTTGCTTTCAGAGCTGCAGCCAGCCTCAACCACAGAAATGCAAGGTGGAAAGGAATGGGCTGCTGGGCTCAGACCAGCCTCCTGTCATGAACAATTAGACCAGTCAGGCACGCTAGCATTGAAACCACACCGCTGCAGTATACACAGGTCCAGACCAGCTAGGCTCCCAATTGAAATATTAGTAATAAATCAATAATCCAAGCTACATGTTAGCATTGCAGAACTACAGTAATAACACAAAGAGCACTCCAGGTAAATAAGAGCAGGGCTTTCATCGTGCATGTGTGTTATTGACAGCCTGCTCAAAGCCCTTGAAAGCCTGTCCTTCAATAAGCCAGAACATCAATGTCCAACACTCTCTACTGAAAGCCAGGGACTTTCAGTACATATTTTTCTAGGAAGGCTAAAATTCCAGCTTTGATTTGTTTAGGTATTTTTCCTAAATCCTGTTTAAGCTTCAGACTTGAGTGCTCCCATTCCCTTAATACAACTAAATCTATTCAGGTTCTCTGTAATTGTATGCTTAAGAACATTCATTTATAGTACAGTGCAGGGTATCTGCCTGGCCCCAGCAAAGCATTCATTCTTTATTTTAACATGTGTTAGCTGTTCATGTGTATTTTGCAGGCTGCAGAGCTTCCTAACCTGCAGCCTTGTGAATGAAATCAGGCAAAGCTCTCAGTAGTTTTCAGTCTTGTAATGCATTCCCTGTTACTATCAGGGTGTGGGGCAGTTATCCGGTCTGCGTACAGCACACCCCACAATTAGTCCAGTTTCGTGGGATTATACTGTACTAAGGAATAACTTTATTATAAAATTAGACAAACAAACTGTTTAATAGATTAAACGTTTAACCCTTTTGGGTAAATGGTCGCTTACTAGCTATGATCCACAATCTCAATAAATAAGCAGACTTGATTTAATGTATGATTTTCACATCCAGTATTCAATACGAAATGCAGAAGCTTTTTGGTTAAAAGTGAACAGATGAATCCAAGAGCCTCATAAAACTACATTTTTCGTTTTTGTAAAATGTACAAGACTTTTTTTTTTCATTTACTATTGAAATGTTTTACAGCTTTGCTGTATAAACCAAATCCCCCAGAATTCATGCCTTATTTCCAATGTTTCGGGAAGCTTTTTTTGGGTTCCCCCAGACCACGGGATCCTAGAAAGCTCAGAAGACACCAGGCTTGTTTAAACAGTCCTGTCTTTATTGTGCTGCTGACACTGACTTGTTTAACCCTTTGCAGTCCATTTATTAATCGCGCGTCAGGCACGCCAGGTCTAATTAATTTTCACACGTGCAGTTAATTTTATACGCGCTGTTTAAAAGTATTTTTTTTCACAGTCAAACGGGTTTAAATGGCCCTGCATATCAACAAAGCACTCACTAGGCATCTCCAGCCCCGCCCTACCCTTTCGTTTGTTATAGCGTTCACCTATGTAAGAAATAAATAATAATAATAATAATAGTCATACATACCGATCGATAATCTCCGGATCACTCGTTTTATCACCAAACTCCTCAATAATGCGATCCAAGTCATTATTTTATTACTATAACATCTGAAAAAAGCTCTGCAAATGTCCATGATAGTCTCTGTGCGCTGACGCACTCAGCCAGCTTGTTTACTATGACCGCCCCGTTATCTGATACCTGATACCATGTATGACTATTCATGAGATACGCCTTTTTTTTTTTTTTTTTTCGACTTGTCTCGGCTCCTGTCGCTCCCACTCGGCAATTGAATGGTTTTCTTGGCTTTTTCCGGAGAAAAAATGACTAAACACCGGTTTATTGCGTTGCTATAATGATGTCGGACCCAGTCCGACAAAGGACCTGTGAGGAATAATTGCAATGTCGGACCCAGTCCGACAATGGACCGCAAAGAGTTAATGACAGTCCTGTCTTTATTGTACTGCTGACACTGACTTGTTTAAACAGTCCTGTCTTTATTGTACTGCTGACACTGACTTGTTTAAACAGTCCTGTCTTTATTGTACTGCTGACACTGACTTGTTTAAACAGTCCTGTCTTTATTGTACTGCTGACACTGACTTGTTTAAACAGTCCTGTCTTTATTGTACTGCTGACACTGACTTGTTTAAACAGTCCTGTCTTTATTGTACTGCTGACACTGACTTGTTTAAACAGTCTTGTCTTTATTGTGCTGCTGACACAGACTTGTTTAAACAGTCCTGTCTTTATTGTACTGCTGACACTGACTTGTTTAAACAGTCTTGTCTTTATTGTACTGCTGACACTGACTTGTTTAATGACAGTCCTGTCTTTATTGTACTGCTGACACTGACTTGTTAAATGACAGTCTTGTCTTTATTGTGCTGCTGACACTGACTTGTTTAAACAGTCCTGTCTTTATTGTACTGCTGACACTGACTTGCTTAATGACAGTCCTGTCTTTATTGTACTGCTGACACTGACTTGCTTAATGACAGTCCTGTCTTTATTGTACTGCTGACACTGACTTGCTTAATGACAGTCCTGTCTTTATTGTACTGCTGACACTGACTTGTTTAATGACAGTCCTGTCTTTATTGTACTGCTGACACTGACTTGTTTAATGACAGTCTTGTCTTTATTGTGCTGCTGACACTGACTTGTTTAAACAGTCCTGTCTTTATTGTACTGCTGACACTGACTTGCTTAATGACAGTCCTGTCTTTATTGTACTGCTGACACTGACTTGCTTAATGACAGTCCTGTCTTTATTGTACTGCTGACACTGACTTGTTTAATGACAGTCCTGTCTTTATTGTACTGCTGACACTGACTTGTTTAAACAGTCCTGTCTTTATTGTGCTGCTGACACTGATGTGCAATGCTGGTGTTTCCCCCTTTTCAGAATAATCCAGTTTGCTCGGCCAGTGAAGTACGAGGATGTGGGGCAGAAAGTGAAGACAGCGTTCGGGCAGCAGCTTGACCTGCATTACATGAACAATGAGGTACCGAGACAGGCCAGGCATGGCAGTGCAAGGGGTACAGGCCAGTGCAAGACATGCATTGCAGTGTTCAAAGGCTTCCTTCTCAATGTTTTATTAGAACATCCACAGTAAAGCCCAGTGCATCGAAGGAGGTTTATGAAAAGCATTATCTGACAAGTCTTTGTGTCCCAAAGAACAGTTTTAAAAAGGTGCAGGGCCCCACATATTTGTAAGAATATTTTCTTTAAAGTCCAAGGAAAATGGCAGCTCTGTATTTGTGCATTCTAAAATGTAAAAAAATTAAAATCAGTAAAACCAAAAACATAATTTGGAAAAAATATCTCTGTCTATGCAGAGTTGTCCAAGTAGAGAGAGGCGGTACTGAGCACAATATGTTCTTAATTGAAATGCTGAAGAGACACCTTTGTTTGCCCTTATGGCTAATCAGTGTTTTTTTAAGGGCACATTTTCTTAAAGAGAGATGCTAATTGTAACCACGGCTTGAACCTTTTGGTGAGATGCAAGTGTTAGATATACAGCATCTAGAATTGGTCAGCAGTTTAACAGTGGTGACCATCTGGCCTCAGTGGAGAGCTCCTGAGCATTGCAGAGCACTGCAATCAGTTTAGCACTCACTAGAAGAAGAGTTTTTTTGATGAATTGTTTCAAACAGTGCAGAGGTGTGATGAGAAGTCTAAACATAACAAGCCCACCTACTAGCCTGTGTTGAGTCTCCATGCGGTGTATTGAAGTCCATGTCAGTCCTGTGAGCCCCTGCTTGCACCCTGTATTAAAGTCCATGTCAGTCCTGTGAGCCTCTGCTTGCACTCTGTATTGAAGTCCATGTCAGTCCTGTGAGCCCCTGCTTGCACCCTGTATTGAAGTGCATGTCAGTCCTGTGAGCCCCTGCTTGCACCCTGTATTGAAGTGCATGTCAGTCCTGTGAGTCCCTGCTTTCACTCTGTATTGAAGTGCATGTCAGTCCTGTGAGCCCCTGCTTGCACGCTTTATTGAAGTCCATGTCAGTCCTGTGAGCCCCTACTTGCACTCTGTATTGAAGTCCATGTCAGTCCTGTGAGCCTCTGCTTGCACTCTGTATTGAAGTGCATGTCAGTCCTGTGAGCCTCTGCTTGCACTCTGTATTGAAGTGCATGTCAGTCCTGTGAGCCCCTGCTTGCACTCTGTATTGAAGTGCATGTCAGTCCTGTGAGCCCCTGCTTGCACCCTGTATTGAAGTGCATGTCAGTCCTGTGAGTCCCTGCTTTCACTCTGTATTGAAGTGCATGTCAGTCCTGTGAGCCCCTGCTTGCACGCTTTATTGAAGTGCATGTCAGTCCTGTGAGCCCCTGCTTGCACTCTGTATTGAAGTGCATGTCAGTCCTGTGAGCCCCTGCTTGCACCCTGTCCTGATCTCTGCTCTTGCCTCAGCTGTCCATCCCACTACGAGGGCAGGACGACCTGGACAAAGCCATCGACCTCCTGGACCGGAGCTCCAACATGAAGAGCATCAAGATCCTGCTGCTGTGCCAGGAGAAGAACCACGTGAGTACAGCCAGCCAGCCAGCTGAGAACGAGCCCAGCGCTGCACCCACACTGGGGCAGGAGGGACTGCAGGAGAGATGGGAGCGCAGCATTCTAATGGGATATTACACTGAGAGCTGAGCTAGTGAGGCAGAACCGTGGTGACACTGGGACCGAGTGGGGGATTGAAGTAGTGAAATGGTAAAGTGGGGAGGGAGGGGACAGGTTGGGGGTTAGGGTTAAGGTTAGGGTCAGGGTTAGGGTGTGGGTTCAGAGCAGTTAGGTACGTTTCCAAGGAACAAAGGAACATTTTCCAGAGGAAAACTCCCTGCGCTTTACCGATCCACAAGTTAGGATTTGTCATTGAATGTAGTCTTTCCAGAACTCAGAACACATGGTTTAAACACAAAGCCACACTCCCATCACACTCGCACTTACTGTTTCAAAAGTGCGAGTAGGGCACTCTGGGAAACGTGAAGGAGCCCGCTTTGAGTGATGTCACTGAGCAAGGTGGCGTTGGGGTGGGGTGTGGAGCTGATGCAATTAGATACACATTGTGCCCCCTTGTCATAAAGAAACAGAGCAGGGACTCAGAGGGGGGCTCCATCACTCTGTCATTTTAAAGTGTAGCCAAACACCCCTGACCTCTGAGCAATGACATCCCCCATGTTTATTTAGACAGGTTCCAACTGTCCCATTCAGTAGAGATTGAAGGCTGGATTTAACTTCAGGAGTTGATTGATTGGCAGATGGGTTGAGCAATTCTAGCATCACAAGACTGTTAGACAAAGCCAGTGTGAGAGGGATGCAGTAGCAATAAAGACTGAAGAGAGACAATCCTTAGCCTTGTGTTACACAATCATGCATGTTGTAATGAAAGCTATAGCAAGAGAGCTGCTTTAAATGAAACTCATGTACACAGATATGAGCAGGATGGAGGCTGTGTGGTCCAGTGGTTAAAGAAAAGGGCTTGTAACCAGCAGGTCCTCGGTTCAAATCCCACCTCAGCCACTGACTCATTGTGTGACCCTGAGCAAGTCACTTAACCTCCTTGTGCTCCGTCTTTCGGGTGAGACGTAGTTGTAAGTGACTCTGCAGCTGATGCATAGTTCACACACCCTAGTCTGAGAGAGGAAGTTAATAATAGATTGTTCTAGTGCCGAGGTGTTAAGTGTTGAAAGCGCTGCTGGACAGGCTAACACTCTCGCCTGCTGTCTGTTTCTCCCACAGGTCACGTCTCCGTCCCACACCACTGCTCCCAAGCAGGTGCGAATCAAAGCGTCCCAGTCCATGGGAGACGTGAACACAGTATTCCAGCCCTCTGAGCCCCGGGGCCGCCACCTCTCAGTCAGTGAGTACCATCCTTCAGCAGCCACTCCCTGCGATCAACTCACACTCACACACACACTCACACTCTCTCACACTCACACTCTCTCACACTGGAAAGCTGGAAAGTGGAAAGCTGAGCTCTGCAGCACACTGCCTCCCCCTCTCTTGTAGAGATAAGGGATTTCAGTGGAGTGGAAAGCTGAGCTCTGCAGCACACTGCCTCCCCCTCTCTTGTAGAGATAAGGGGTTTCAGTGGAGTGGAAAGCTGAGCTCTGCAGCACACTGCCTCCCCCTCTCTTGTAGAGATAAGGGGTTTCAGTGGAGTGGAAAGCTGAGCTCTGCAGCACACTGCCTCCCCCTCTCTTGTAGAGATAAGTGGTTTCAGTGGAGTGGAAAGCTGAGCTCTGCAGCACACTGCCTCCCCCTCTCTTGCAGAGCTTTTGTTTTCCCACACACTTCCTTTAATATACAGAGTTGTAGCAGCACTTCCCTTTCCTGTCCAGCAACACAGGCCTCTCCACAACAGCTACTGGAGCCCAGCCAGTCACACAGCAGCAGTCTACTGGCATGCAGTGCCCATTGTATTGGAAAAAAGGGAAAGTCAGAACAGAGAAAGGAGTGTGCTGATCATTAAGGATCTCTTTTCTCAGTCTAGACCAGGTGTCTCTGTTAGGGTTGGAGAGGATTCAGGTTTAGAGCACAGAGAATTAAGAGAGGGGTCATTTCTCAAAGAGTCTTTGAGTAGATAGATGGGGTTGCCCTAGCAAACTGTAACTCCCAGGCACAGTACAGTTAAAACTCCCCTGACTGAAATAACATTGACTGCACACTCCCTCCTGTTTATCACATGTCTCAATGAACTAACTCACCACTGCGCTGAAACCTCCTGGGTCACCAAACTAACTAACTGCCAGTCACACGCCCTGTTCAGAGAACGCCACCATTTCAGCTACTGGTGATCCCAACTGCAAATCTAGAACCAAGAGGATCAAACTGAGCCATTCTCCATACAGGGGCAGTGGCAGGCAGCAAAGTCACTTTGTAACATTCTCCCAGCTGACCAGTGTTATTATTATTATTATTTATTTCTTAGCAGATGCCCTTATCCAGGGTGACTTACAATCG
Source organism: Acipenser ruthenus (assembly GCF_902713425.1). Classification (NCBI taxonomy): domain Eukaryota; kingdom Metazoa; phylum Chordata; class Actinopteri; order Acipenseriformes; family Acipenseridae; genus Acipenser; species Acipenser ruthenus. The sequence goes on along the minus strand of NC_081216.1, from coordinate 9,612,051 downwards.
TAAGCAAATATATTTCAAGTATCACAGTACAAGTAATAATACAATTAAGAGCAAGATAAATACAATGACTTTGGTAGATAAATACAATGACAGTAGTGGACACCAGGACACTGGACATTGGACACAAATATGAAACAATTGTGAGTGTGTTTGAAAAATGAGAATGGTCATAGCAGCTTCAAGGGTTAAAGATATATATTCTGATTATTTCATTCCAATAAAAACTAATGCTGGTTAATATCAATCAATATCAACCACATCAGTGCCCTGTTCTTTATTTATTTAGTGATTGTAATCTTATTCTTGTAATGTTGATGTAGCTGACATACATTTTATTTCATTCTGTTAAAATATCGCATGGCAGAACTTCAAAGACGTGTAGGAGGAGTGAAATTCCCCTGCCTTGAAATTCTTAAACCCATATAAACAGGACAGGGCATCCCTGCAAATTCCATCCTTTGCCAGTTTCATTCTAAAATGACCTAATTCCCAGCAACAAGATGTTCTGTCTCCCAGTTTCTTTCTCCCTGTATCTCTCCAAGTCTTCCAGTTAGTGTCTCTCAGTAACACTCTCCCTGTATCTCTCTCTCTCTATCTCTCCCTGTATTTCTCTATATACAGACGTGCTCAAATTTGTTGGTACCCTTACAGCTCATTGAAATAATGCTTCATTCCTCCTGAAAAGTGATTAAATTAAAAGCTATTTTATCATGTATACTTGCATGCCTTTGGTATGTCATAGAATAAAGCAAAGAAGCTATGAAAAGAGATGAATTATTGCTGATTCTACAAAGATATTCTAAAATGGCCTGGACACATTTGTTGGTACCCCTTAGAAAAGATAATAAAGAATTGGATTATAGTGATATTTCAAACTAATTAGTTTCTTTAATTAGTATCACACATGTCTCCAATATTGTAATCAGTCATTCAGCCTATTTAAATGGAGAAAAGTTGTCACTGTGCTGTTTGGTATCATTGTGTGCACCACACTGAACATGGACCAGAGAAAGCAAAGGAGAGAGTTGTCTGAGGAGATCAGAAAGAAAATAATAGACAAGCATGGTAAAGGTAAAGGCTACAAGACCATCTCCAAGCAGCTTGATGTTCCTGTGACAACAAGTTGCAAATATTATTAAGAAGTTTAAGGTCCATGGAACTGTAGCCAACCTCCCTGGGCGCAGCCGCAAGAGGAAAATCTACCCCAGATTGAACAGAAGGATAGTGCGAATGGTAGAAAAAGAACCAAGGATAACTGCCAAAGAGATACAAGCTGAACTCCAAGGTGAAGGTACGTCAGTTTCTGATCGCACCATCCGTCGCTTTTTGAGCGAAAGTGGGCTCCATGGAAGAAGACCCAGGAGGACTCCACTTTTTAAAGAAAAACATAAAAAAGCCAGACTGGAATTTGCTAAAATGCATATTGACAAGCCACAATCCTTCTGGGAGAATGTCCTTTGGACAGATGAGTCAAAACTGGAGCTTTTTGGCAAGTCACATCAGCTCTATGTTCACAGACGAAAAAATGAAGCTTTCAAAGAAAATAACCCCATACCTACAGTGAAACATGGAGGAGGCTTGATTATGTTTTGGGGCTGCTTTGCTGCGCCTGGCACAGGGTGCCTTGAATCTGTGCAGGGCACAATGAAATCTCAAGACTATCAAGGCATTCTGGAGCGAAACGTACTGCCCAGTGTCAGAAAGCTCTGTCTCAGTCGCAGGTCATGGGTCCTCCAACAGGCTAATGACCCAAAACACACAGCTAAAAGCACCCAAGAATGGATAAGAACAAAACATTGGACTATTCTGAAGTGGCCTTCTATGAGTCCTGATCTGAATCCTATCGAACATCTATGGAAAGAGCTGAAACTTGCAGTCTGGAGAAGGCACCCATCAAACCTGAGACAGCTGGAGCAGTTTGCTCAGGAAGAGTGGGCCAAACTATCTGTTAACAGGTGCAGAAGTCTCATTGAGAGCTACAGAAAACGTTTGATTGCAGTGATTGCCTCTAAAGGTTGTGCAACAAAATATTAGGATAGCGGTCCCATCATTTTTGTCCATGCCATTTTCATTTGTTTTATTATTTACAATATTATGATGAATAAAAAATCAAAAGCAAAGTCTGATTTCTATTAAATATGGAATAAACAATGGTGGATGCCAATTACTTTTGTCAGTTTCAAGTTATTTCAGAGAAAATTGTGAAAATTTTGTGGAGGGGTACCAACAAATTTGAGCACGTCTGTATCTCCCTGTATCTCTCTCTCTATCTCCCTGTATCTCTCCCTGTATCTCTCTCCCTGTATCTCTATCTCTCTCTCTCCCTGTATCTCTCTCTATCTATCTATCTCCCTGTATGTCTCTCTGTCTCTCTCCCTCTAGCTCTCTCAGTGTATCTCCCCCCTCCCTCCTTCTTAACAGAATGTAAAATATACCTCGCCCCCCCCCCCCTTAATTTTAACAATAAACAGTGCAGTTGTATTGAGTGTCTCCACACTGTCCCTCAGGCTGGGACAGGCACACACATCCTGGGCTGCTAGCTCTGCTGTCAGAGCCTCCTCTCCCAGCAGGATCCGCAGTTTCTCAGGGTCAGGCAGGTGTGGAAACTGGGTCAACTGACTCGAGAATTTAGGGAGGTATGTGTCCCTTCTTCAGCAGTAGTTGGAGCAGGACAGCAGGAAGTGCACCTCTGTTTCAGCTTCCCCCCGCTCACAGGGACTGCACAGCCTGCTTGGTCTGGCTAGCCAACTTTTTTTTACGACGGCCTGTTTCGATGGCCAGGCTGTGGTCACTGAGCCTGTTCAGGGCCCGATAGCATTCCAGTTTGTTAATTCATTTTGTTTCGTTATGCCGATGCTCAAGGTATGTCATTTTATTATTGAGATCAATTTGTTTCAGTGTTATTACTGTAATTTTGTCATTGGCTATGTTGCCAAGCTGGTGTTGTCTTTGTTGTCTCTGAGCAGAGCTGGGGTTTCTGGGATGCTTTGTGCTGGAAGGAGTGTCTATCTCTGAGCAGAGCTGGGGTTTCTGGGATGCTTTGTGCTGGAAGGAGTGTCTATCTCTGAGCAGAGCTGGGGTTTCTGGGATGCTTTGTGCTGGAAGGAGTGTCTCTCTCTGAGCAGAGCTGGGGTTTCTGGGATGCTTTGTGCTGGAAGGAGTGTCTATCTCTGAGCAGAGCTGGGGTTTCTGGGATGCTTTGTGCTGGAAGGAGTGTCTATCTCTGAGCAGAGCTGGGGTCTCTGGGATGCTTTGTGCTGGAAGGAGTGTCTGTCTCTGAGCAGAGCTAGGGTCTCGGGGATGCTTTGTGCTGGTTGGAGTGTCTCTGAGCAGAGCTGGGGTCTCTGGGATGCTTTGTGCTGGTAGGAGTGTCTATCTCTGAGCAGAGCTGGGGTCTCGGGGATGCTTTGTGCTGGTTGGAGTGTCTCTGAGCAGAGCTGGGGTCTCTGGGATGCTTTGTGCTGGTAGGAGTGTTTCTCTCTGAGCAGAGCTGGGGTCTCGGGGATGCTTTGTGCTGGTAGGAGTGTTTCTCTCTGAGCAGAGCTGGGGTCTCTGGGATGCTTTGTGCTGGTAGGAGTGTCTATCTCTGAGCAGAGCTGGGGTCTCTGGGATGCTTTGTGCTGGTAGGAGTGTCTCTGAGCAGAGCTGGGGTCTCTGGGATGCTTTGTGCTGGTAGGAGTGTCTCTCTGAGCAGAGCTGGGGTCTCTGGGATGCTTTGTGCTGGTAGGAGTGTTTCTCTCTGAGCAGAGCTGGGGTCTCGGGGATGCTTTGTGCTGGTAGGAGTGTCTCTGAGCAGAGCTGGGGTCTCGGGGATGCTTTGTGCTGGAAGGAGTGTTTCTCTCTGAGCAGAGCTAGGGTCTCTGGGATGCTTTGTGCTGGTAGGAGTGTTTCTCTCTGAGCAGAGCTGGGGTCTCGGGGATGCTTTGTGCTGGTAGGAGTGTTTCTCTCTGAGCAGAGCTGGGGTCTCTGGGATGCTTTGTGCTGGAAGGAGTGTCTGTCTCTGAGCAGAGCTGGGGTCTCGGGGATGCTTTGTGCTGGTAGGAGTGTCTCTGAGCAGAGCTGGGGTCTCGGGGATGCTTTGTGCTGGTAGGAGTGTCTCTCTGAGCAGAGCTGGGGTCTCTGGGATGCTTTGTGCTGGTAGGAGTGTTTCTCTCTGAGCAGAGCTGGGGTCTCTGGGATGCTTTGTGCTGGTAGGAGTGTCTCTCTCTGAGCAGAGCTGGTGTCTCTGGGATGCTTTGTGCTGGTAGGAGTGTGGCTCAGCCTGGCTCAGATGGACCCAGATTTTGGCTGCTCTTTTTTCAATGGGTAGCAGTAAGGGGAAGCGACCGAGTTCAGCCCGACATGCATGGCTGGGGGAGTTTCTATGTATATGTAAAATGTTTTTACAAAATTCTAAATAGAAAGTTTCAATTTGACCATGTTTTGTAATTACATTTTGAAAGTGGGCCCCATATTTCGCTGCCATGAAGAAGGATTGGTTGGATAACACTATTGCAGATTTTTAGCCAGATCTTTATTGGGGGGTTATATTTGTAAAGTGTTTTCTTTATGGCATAGTAGGCTCTGCATGCTTTTTCCCTCAATGCGTTTCTATCCATATTGAAGCTCCCTGACGCGCTGATGGTCAGAGCCAGGTAAACGTAGCTCGTGGTGTGTTCCAGGGTGGTGCTTCCCACAGTGAAGCGGTTCCTGTTTCCCTGTGGTCTGGCTTTTTTCTGGAAGACCATAACTCTGGTTTTGTCCAGATTTACTGTCAGGGCCCAGGTCTGACAGTACTGCTCTAGCAGTGACAGGCTCTGCTTCAGACCCTGCTCTGGGGGGGACAGCAGGACCAGATCGTCTTCGTAGAGCAGGAATTTAATTTGTGTGTCATGGAGAGTGAGGCCAGGGACTGCAGACTGCTCCAGCACTGTGGCCAGCTCGTTGATATAGATGTTGAATAGTGCTGGACTCGATTTTATGATGTCATAGACTTTACCCCCTACACCACTTTGTAGAAGTTTATTAAATAGTCCTTTGTGCCAAATTTAATCAAATGCCTTTTTAATATCTATAAAGCAGGCGAATATTTTTCCTTTATTAGTTTGGTGGATGTTTTTGTCTATTAGGGTGTAGGGTGTAAACATGGTCAGAAGTGCAGTGTTTTGGAAGGAAGCCAGTTTGACTCTTACTCAAGACACTGTGCTCGGTAAGGAAGGCCAGTATCCGGGCGTTAACGATACTGCAGAACACCTTCCCCAGGTTACTGCTCACACAGATGCCTCGGTAGTTGTTGGGGTCGAATTTGTCTCCACTTTTATATATGGGGGTAATGAGGCCTTGATTCCAGATCCCAGGAACACACCCAGCTCTCAGGACTAGGTTGAAGAGTTTGAGGAGGGCTTCTTGCAGCTTAGGGCTGCTGTGTTTGAGCATCTCAGTGCTGATGGTGTCGGGCCCACAGGCTCTCCTTTGAGGAACTGCAGTTTTTTTCTGAGCTCTAGCAGAGTGATCGGGGTGGCCAATGGGTTTTGGTTATCTCTGAGTGTTGTTTCGAATTTTTTTAATTGTTTATGTATTGAGGTCTGATTTGAATTAAGTTTGTTGTTTTCTATTTTTTGGTGGATTTCTTCAAAATAGTTTTTTCCAAATATTGCCGTTTTGGATTGTAAATGTTTTGCTGTTATTTGAGGTGTTTAATTTTTTCCACAATTCCCAAAATGAGTTTTGGTGAGTTGCTTCTTCAGTTTGGGTCAGTTCTTTGGACATGTACTGTTCCTTTTTCTTATTGAGGAGGTGTTTGTACTGCTTTAGAGCCTGGTGGTGGCTGAGACATAGTTCCTTATGACTGGGATCCCTGTGGTTCTGCCTCAGGTGATTTCTAGCTGATGCACATTTGCTGTCAAACCATTTTTCTTTGGTTTAGTTTTTCGGGTTTGTTTTTTTCATGTTTATTTTTTTTAGTTTTGATTTTAATGCCAGTTTTTCAAATATGTTGTTTAAATTTTGTACAGCCAGAATGATTCCTTCTTTGTTGTACTGGTATCGTGTGTACTGAAAGCTGTTTAGCATGCTTTCAATCTCAGCACTTCTCATTGCTGCCTGGTACTCTCTGTCTTTCTCCCTGTGTCTATCTCTATCTCTCTATTTCTGTATCTCTCTCTGTCTCTCCCTGTATCTCTATCTCTGTCTCTCTCTCTCTCTCTCTCTCCCTGTATCTCTTTCTGTCTCTCTCCCTGCATCTCTGTCTCTCTCCCTGTATCTCTGTATCTCTCTCTATCTCTCTCCCTGTGTCTCTCCCTCTATCTCTCTCTATCTCTCTCCCTGTATCTATCTCTAGCTGTCTCCCTGTATCTCTCTCTCTCTCTCTAGCTTTCTCCCTGCATCTATCTCTATCTCTCTCTGTCTCTCTCCCTGTGTCTCTCCCAGTATCTCCCCCTGATTTTCAGTCTCTATGCCCCTGCAGGTTCTCAGAACACGGGCCGCAGCTCGCCCCCTCCTGGCTATGTCCCAGAGAGACAGCAGCGCATCGCCCGGCAGGGCTCCTACACCAGCATCAACAGTGAGGGCGAGTTCATTCCGGAGAGCCACGACCAGTGTGTGAGTGACAGTGGAAATGTCTGTCGTTGAATTTACTGTTTCTTTAGTATTTCTAAAGAGAGTTAGTTACTTTACACCTTATTTTAATCTGAACTGCTAAACTGAAGCGTTTCAATAGAGAATTCCCTTTAGCTGTATTCATAAAACATTACCAAACATGTGAGCTGTGAATAATGACTTGTGTTTTGTGACTGATTGGTAAATATTAATGCAAAATGACAACAAAGCAAACGATTCTGATAGGTTTGATAGATTTAGGTGAGAAGTCGTACTAAGCCTGTTTCTGTCTTTACCGAGTAGATTGAGATCAAAACCAGTAGGGTTATGAGAAAAGAATCCAGTTCCTACTACGAGAAATTGTATAAAGGAGAAGAAGCCTTTGCTGTTTGTTCTAAATGTTTATCCCTCAAGCCCTCTGCATACACCAGTGCCCCTCTGATCTGATAGTGTGGCCGGCACTGAAGCTTTGAGATGACCAGCAATACAGTGCCTTGTGAAAGTATTCGGCCCCCTTGAACTTTGCGACCTTTTGCCACATTTCAGGCTTCAAACATAAAGATATGAAACTGTAATTTTTTGTGAAGAATCAACAACAAGTGGGACACAATCATGAAGTGGAACGAAATTTATTGGATATTTCAAACTTTTTTAACAAATAAAAAACTGAAAAATTGGGCGTGCAAAATTATTCAGCCCCCTTAAGTTAATACTTTGTAGCGCCACCTTTTGCTGCGATTACAGCTGTAAGTCGCTTGGGGTATGTCTCTATCAGTTTTGCACATCGAGAGACTGAAATTTTTGCCCATTCCTCCTTGCAAAACAGCTCGAGCTCAGTGAGGTTGGATGGAGAGCATTTGTGAACAGCAGTTTTCAGTTCTTTCCACAGATTCTCGATTGGATTCAGGTCTGGACTTTGACTTGGCCATTCTAACACCTGGATATGTTTATTTGTGAACCATTCCATTGTAAATTTTGCTTTATGTTTTGGATCATTGTCTTGTTGGAAGACAAATCTCCGTCCCAGTCTCAGGTCTTTTGCAGACTCCATCAGGTTTTCTTCCAGAATGGTCCTGTATTTGGCTCCATCCATCTTCCCATCAATTTTAACCATCTTCCCTGTCCCTGCTGAAGAAAAGCAGGCCCAAACCATGATGCTGCCACCACCATGTTTGACAGTGGGGATGGTGTGTTCAGGGTGATGAGCTGTGTTGCTTTTACGCCAAACATAACGTTTTGCATTGTTGCCAAAAAGTTCGATTTTGGTTTCATCTGACCAGAGCACCTTCTTCCACATGTTTGGTGTGTCTCCCAGGTGGCTTGTGGCAAACTGTAAACGACACTTTTTATGGATATCTTTAAGAAATGGCTTTCTTCTTGCCACTCTTCCATAAAGGCCAGATTTGTGCAGTATACGACTGATTGTTGTCCTATGGACAGAGTCTCCCACCTCAGCTGTAGATCTCTGCAGTTCATCCAGAGTGATCATGGGCCTCTTGGCTGCATCTCTGATCAGTCTTCTTCTTGTATGAGCTGAAAGTTTAGAGGGACGGCCAGGTCTTGGTAGATTTGCAGTGGTCTGATACTCCTTCCATTTCAATATTATCGCTTGCACAGTGCTCCTTGGGATGTTTAAAGCTTGGGAAATCTTTTTGTATCCAAATCCGGCTTTAAACTTCTCCACAACAGTATCTCGGACCTGCCTGGTGTGTTCCTTGTTCTTCATGATGCTCTCTGCGCTTTAAACGGACCTCTGAGACTATCACAGTGCAGGTGCATTTATACGGAGACTTGATTACACACAGGTGGATTCTATTTATCATCATTAGTCATTTAGGTCAACATTGGATCATTCAGAGATCCTCACTGAACTTCTGGAGAGAGTTTGCTGCACTGAAAGTAAAGGGGCTGAATAATTTTGCACGCCCAATTTTTCAGTTTTTTATTTGTTAAAAAAGTTTGAAATATCCAATAAATTTCGTTCCACTTCATGATTGTGTCCCACTTGTTGTTGATTCTTCACAAAAAATTACAGTTTCATATCTTTATGTTTGAAGCCTGAAATGTGGCAAAAGGTCGCAAAGTTCAAGGGGGCCGAATACTTTCGCAAGGCACTGTATGTTCAGTCAGTATCAGGGGCGGTGGCAAGGTGAGGCTTGGGGGGGCTGGAGCCTCCCCAAAACTTACCTTAGCCTCCCCTATAGCCCCCCAAGCGAAATGACTAAGCCAGGCTTCTCTTCTACCTCTGTTTTTAAGTAAGCAAAGCTGTACTCAGTTACACACTGTCTCACGCTTAAGCAAGTACAGAGAGGACCGTCTTTTCACTTGTGAAAATATATTGAGGCACCTCTACCTCACCTTAACAAAGAGCCCTGTAACGCTATTTGTAATATTGCTGCTAAATTAGCTACTGGACAAATTTATGTTCTTGAGGTTATAACTTTACCAAGCACTTTGTACACAAATATTATACCAAATTAATCTATATATATATATATATATATATATATATATATATATATATATATACAGTGCCTTGCAAAAGTATTCAGACCCCTGACCAATTCTCTCATATTACTGAATTACAAATGGTACATTGAAATTTCGTTCTGTTTGATATTTTATTTTAAAACACTGAAACTCAAAATCAATTATTGTAAGGTGACATTGGTTTTAGGTTGGGAAATATTTTTAAGAAAAATAAAAAACTGAAATATCTTGCTTGCATAAGTATTCAACCCCCACACATTGATATTTGGTAGAGCCACCTTTTGCTGCAATAACAGCTTTAAGTCTTTTGGGGTAAGTATGTACCAGCTTTGCACACAGTGTCGGAGTGATTTTGACCCATTCTTCTTGGCAGATTTGCTCCAGGTTGTTCAGGTTGGTTGGACGACGCTTGTGGACCGCAATTTTCAAATAGTGCCACAGATTCTCAATGGGATTGAGATCAGGACTTTGACTGGGCCACTGTAGGACATTCACCTTTTTGTTCTTGAGCCACTCCAATGTTGCTTTGGCCATGTGCTTGGGATCATTGTCCTGCTGAAAGGTGAATTTCCTCCCAAGCTTCAGTTTTTTAGCGGACTGAAGCAGGTTCTCTTGCAGTATTTCCCTGTATTTTGCTCCATCCATTCTTCCTTCAATTTTGGCTCAAGAACAAAAAGGTGAATGTCCTACAGTGGCCCAGTCAAAGTCCTGATCTCAATCCCATTGAGAATCTGTGGCACTATTTGAAAATTGCGGTCCACAAGCGTCGTCCAACCAACCTGAACAACCTGGAGCAAATCTGCCAAGAAGAATGGGCCAAAATCACTCCGACACTGTGTGCAAAGCTGGTACATACTTACCCCAAAAGACTTAAAGCTGTTATTGCAGCGAAAGGTGGCTCTACCAAATATTAGTGTGGGGGGGTTTAATACTTATGCAAGCTAGATATTTCTTATTTTTCTTAAAAATATTTCCCAACATAAAACCAATGTCACCTTACAATAATTGATTTTGAGTTTCAGTGTTTTAAAATAAAATATCAAACAGAACGAAATTTCAGTGTACCATTTGTAATTCAGTAATATGAGAGAATTGGTCAGGGGTCTGAATCCTTTTGCAAGGCACTGTGTATATACATATATATATTGCTTATTACAAATTTTTGTTTAAATACATCGCCCAGACTCTCGCATCTCTATTTGTGCTTCATTAATTCAAGTTTATCAACACTCAAAAAACGCAACGTTTTACTATACATTTTAAACTAATACTCTGTCCATCCGTTTGCCAATTTGTTTGTAACATTACTGTGATCTCAGGCTGTAAACAAATTGGACAGTCATGGTCCTTAAACCACGTGCCACGTCATATGTTACATCTCATCGGTCAGTTTCCCGAGTTAGTCATACCTTTGTCTCTTTGCCAAACCTTTTTTTCCCCTATAATATAATTGGTAGTATTACTATCATGGAAAAACTACCAATTTCTTAAAAAAAAAAAAAAAGTTATTTTAATGCAGTATGATCTGAATGTTGGGTAGTGAGTCGTATCCCACAAACATCATTTAAATGACTTCAAAATAAATGAAATGTTTGTTTTGCAAAACAAACCAAAAAGAAAATGGCCATGTACAGCATTTACATTGATTTATTGATAAAGATATTAAACCGCTGTCTACAAAGTATTTGTTTAGCTTTAATAGCCTACCTAAAGTTATTTACTATTTCGGACACAAATGACATAAAATGGTAACAAATGTTTCAAGTCTTCTGTAGTGTTACATGATGACGGATGTCCTGGGGGGGCATATTTCTCGTGACAACGGCCTGCCTGTGTTGAACCCGTTTTCATAAAAGATGCTCCTGTGTGCTGCTGCTTTTAAGAATATATATCATGACAATTTCAGTTTTTCGTTATTCTTTTCGAGGGTATAATATGTACAGCACACGTTTAAATGCCTGCTGCTCACACTGCTCCACTTATCTGACACGGAAAATGATTCAAGTGTATTTTATGCGTGCCCACGCAAAGTGGGGTATAGCCCCTTCAATGTTTTGTCTGCCCCCCCCCAAGCCCCCTCATTAGGGAAAGTCTGCCGCCTCCTCTGGTCAGTATGTCACATGCACTCGGTATTCTGCATTCTTATAAGTGTCTGATCATATGCAGAATATTGAGTTCATGTGGATTTGAAATTCCACCTTGCAGACTTTTTATCAGCCTGTGGTACTGTTTCTGCACCAGCTCAGCTTTTTCCTGTACTTCCTGTCTGACAGGCTGGAAATAGCAGCTGAGAGTATAGAGAGGCTCCCCCTACAATGCTGTGTGTGCACTTCCTGTCATATATGTGCACTCATTCTTACCCAATCTGCCTGCCTGCCTCTCTCTCTGTCTGCCTGCCTGCCTCTCTCTCCTTCTGTCTGCCTGCCTGCCTGTGTGCTTCTCTGTCTCTCTCTCTGTCTGCCTGTCTGTCTGTGTGCTTCCGTCTCTCTCTCTCTATCTACCTGCCTGTCTGTGTGCTTCCCTGTCACTCTCTCTGTCTGCCTGCCTGTCTGTGTGCTTCCCTGTCTCTCTCTCTGTCTGCCTGTCTGTCTGTGTGCTTCCCTGTCTCTCTCTCTGTCTGCCTGCCTGTCTGTGTGCTTCCCTGTCTCTCTCTGTCAGCCTGTCTGTGTGCTTCCCTGTCTCTCTCTCTGTCTACCTGCTTGTCTGTGTGCTTCCCTGTCTCTCTCTCTGTCTGCCTGCCTGTCTGTGTGCTTCCCTGTCTCTCTCTCTGTCAGCCTGCCTGTCTGTGTGCTTCCCTGTCTCTCTCTCTGTCTGCCTGTCTGTCTGTGTGCTTCCCTGTCTCTCTCTGTCTGCCTGCCTGTCTGTGTGCTTCCCTGTCTCTCTCTCTGTCTGCCTGTCTGTGTGCTTCCCTGTCTCTCTCTCTGTCTGCCTGCCTGTCTGTGTGCTTCCCTGTCTCTCTCTCTGTCTGCCTGCCTGTCTGTGTGCGTCCCTGTCTCTCTCTCTGTCTGCCTGTCTGTGTGCTTCCCTGTCTCTCTCTCTGTCTACCTGCTTGTCTGTGTGCTTCCCTGTCTCTCTCTCTGTCTACCTGCTTGTCTGTGTGCTTCCCTGTCTCTCTCTCTGTCTGCCTGCCTGTCTGTGTGCTTCCCTGTCTCTCTCTCTGTCTGCCTGCCTGTCTGTGTGCTTCCCTGTCTCTCTCTCTGTCAGCCTGTCTGTGTGCTTCCCTGTCTCTCTCTCTGTCTGCCTGTCTGTGTGCTTCCCTGTATCTCTCTCTGTCTGCCTGTCTGTGTGCTTCCCTGTCTCTCTCTGTCTGCCTGCCTGCATTCCTGGGTTTGCAGTCGTTCAGCAACAACACAAGCTGCGCTCATCTCAAGTGACCAGCAAGGCTGTTTTGATTCTTCCTTTAAGAAAAGCCAGCCGGCTCAGTGGATCAGCTGTGTGATGAGCCTGTATACCTCTTCATCTTGGTGCAGTTTCATCCCAAAGCAAATTCAAGAAATAAATCAGCATCACAGGATTCTACAGTACAGTGCACATGAATATTTTTAAGTCGAGATTAAAGAATTACTTTTACATTTTAGCCTTTTTTAACCTGACTTACAAATATAATAGTTTGTATCTATTCTATTTGCTTATTTTTGTAATTTTGTGTTTTATCATTTGCATTAATTTCCTGTTCTCTTCTATTTTATTAATTTTGTGTTTTATATATTATTATTATTATTATTATTATTATTATTATTATTATTATTATTATTATTATTATTTTGTCATTTTTACAGTTCTTGATACCTCGCACTTCTTTGTGTTTTAACTTTGAGATACTATATTATGAAAGGTGCTATATAAATAAATGCAATCTAATTGAACACACACGTCACATTGAAATGCAATCTAATTGAACATGCATGTCACACTGAAATGCAATCTAATTGAACATGACCGTCACATTGAAATGCAATCTAATCGAACACGCACATCACATTGAAATGCAATCTAATTGAACATGACCGTCACATTGAAATGCAATCTAATTGAACACACACGTCACATTGAATTGCAATCTAAATGAACACGCACGTCACATTGAAATGCAATCTAATTGAACATGACCGTCACATTGAAATGCAATCTAAATGAACACGCACGTCACATTGAAATGCAATCTAATTGAACATGACCGTCACATTGAAATGCAATCTAATCGAACACGCACGTCACATTGAAATGCAATCTAAATGAACACGCACGTCACATTGAAATGCAATCTAATTGAACATGCAGGTCACATTGAAATACAATCTAATTGAACATGACCGTCACATTGAAATGCAATCTAATTGAACATGACCATCACATTGAAATGCAATCTAATCGAACATGCACGTCACATTGAAATGCAATCTAATTGAACATGACCGTCACATTGAAATGCAATCTAATTGAACATGACCGTCACATTGAAATGCAATCTAATCGAACACACACATCACATTGAAATGCAATCTAATTGAACATGACCGTCACATTGAAATGCAATCTAAATGAACACACACGTCACATTGAAATGCAATCTAATTGAACATGCAGGTCACATTGAAATACAATCTAATTGAACACGCACGTCACATTGAAATGCAATCTAATTGAACACGCACGTCACATTGAAATGCAATCTAATTGAACATGACCGTCACATTGAAATGCAATCTAATTGAACATGACCGTCACATTGAAATGCAATCTAATCGAACATGACCATCACATTGTTAGGCAGATCTTGAGTCGTTCAGATGTAGTGAAACTTGTATAGACGAAGTATTCACGCTGACCCGGGATGCATGAATTCTGGTTCTGTTAATGAAGGCTATATCTTAGGGTCCAGACTTACTTATCTTATAAAATCAGAATCCTAGGTTTGAGGCCTTACTGGGACGTTATTCACAAATAATTATTTCAGAATTCACAAATGATTTCCAGTTTATTTTGAGCAGAATTTAGTGCTATGAATCCGTTGTTGTGTATTTTATTTGATCATCTTGAAATGTGATTTGAACATCCTTATTAGTAAGAGAATCAGAATCTGGGGATGTACCACATGACACCAGCTACATTTAATACCACAGTGTTTTTAGTGACCTCCCCCCCCCCCCCTCTGTTGAAGAATAGTTTGTTCCAGAAGTGGATTTTTGGTCATGTGATTGTTTTCCACACCCAAGAGAGACTGCACGTGCACTGCTGTGAACCGGCTTCTTCGCCTGGCTGAGAAGGACTTGATTTCGGCTGTGATTTACAGCCTTCGGTCCTTGGGTGCTGCTCTTCCTCAGTATTGCAACAGCAGCCTGTGCCTCTGATAGGAAGGGAAGCAGCTCTTATGATCACTTCACTGTGGCTTTAGGGCAGTTCATTGGACAAGCAAAACGACACACCCCTAGAGCTTGATTTCTGTAGAGCCGCATTCATTGCAGCTCCTATTCAAAGCATGTTGTGAGCTTTTGCAAATGCAAATTCACAACATTCATCAATCAGACACTTTTAGGAAAAGTTTCATCTTAAAACCAAGGCTTTGGTGTCCGAGTGGCTCGTCTACTAAAGGCACGACTGAAATGAACATGCTAATGTATTATACTACACTTCTCACATAGTCCTCACACTGAGTAGAAATGGAAGTGCTATGGGCTTCTAAGGTGTGTTCAATGATCTCTTCGTAGGGGGGTGCACAGCATTCCGGTTTGATTTTTGACCCTGCAGTGACTGGTCAGTGTGGTCTGGGCAGTGGATGCAGGTTTGATATTTGACCCTGCAGTGAGTGGTCAGTGTGGTCTGGGCAGTGGCTGCAGGTTTGATATTTGACCCTGCAGTGAGTGGTCCGTGTGGTCTGGGCAGTGGCTGCAGATTTGATATTTGACCCTGCAGTGAGTGGTCAGTGTGGTCTGAGCTGTGGCTGCAGGTTTGATATTTGGCCCTGCAGTGACTGGTCAGTGTGGTCTGGGCTGTGGCTGCAGGTTTGATATTTGACCCTGCAGTGAGTGGTCAGTGTGGTCTGAGCTGTGGCTGCAGGTTTGATATTTGACCCTGCAGTGAGTGGTCATTGTGGTCTGAGCTGTGGCTGCAGGTTTGATATTTGGCCCTGCAGTGACTGGTCAGTGTGGTCTGAGCTGTGGCTGCAGGTTTGATATTTGACCCTGCAGTGAGTGGTCAGTGTGGTCTGAGCTGTGGCTGCAGGTTTGATATTTGACCCTGCAGTGAGTGGTCAGTGTGCTAAGCTGTGTCTTGTTGCTGCAGATGCTGGACCCTCTGAGCAGTGCAGAGAACTCTGTGTCTGGAAGCTGCACGTCGCTGGACAGAACTGCAGACAGGTGAGCTCTCAGGATCAGCCGGGGGGGGGGGCGTGTTCAACAAAGCCAGCAGAGGGCAGCGTTTTCAGCAGCTTTATAACTGCTCATCAATGCAAAAGGATTTTTGCAACTTGCCAGTATTTTTTGTTGCTTGCTAGCCAAGTTGTTAAAGCATTTGTGTGCTGCAAAAATCAGTTTTTAAAGAAAACAAGAAAGTTGCTGAAACCCCCTTTGAAAGAGCTAAATGCCCTTTGAATTGTAAAGGTTTAGCCTCTTATTCCAGTTCTGAAGTACTGTATCATGTGTGTGTTCTACCTGACGTAACTTTCCGGAAGAACAATCGGGATGCTGTTAAACACTCATCATGTGAAAATGCATTCCGCTCTGAAGCTCCGTGGTGTAAAGAGGCTTGGTTGTGGCATCCGGGGCGCCCACTGCCCTTTATTTCTCCTGAGCTGCTGGGGGAAGGTGCTGCAGTGAGGGGGTGTAATTGCCCATCCTAAACTGGGGAGAAAAACAGGGGTAAAATAATTGGCAACTCTGCCCTTGTGTTGAGATGGTTGTGTAGAAAGTTGTTTTAAACCTGGCCATGTGTTTCAGCAGCTCTTGCATCCTGCACTGGGATTTATTATCCACTGCTAGATGTGCTTTCAGCCTTTGTATTTGAAATAAAACCCAAGTTACATTAAAAAAGAAGAATTACACATGTTGTTTTTTTGTGAGGAGGTGGGATTATAAAGATGCCTCGTAGCAAATAAAATACAGGCCTTCAAACGGCGCGTTCACTGGCCCAGCGGAATGGAGTATCCCATCCCAGAACCCCCAGTCCCTCACCCTCTGCCCCCAGACCCTCACCCCCTACCCCCAGACCCTCACCCCCTGCCCCCAGTCCCTTACCTCCTGCTCCCAGTCCCTCACCCCCTGCCCCCAGTCCCTTACCTCCTGCTCCTGCTCCCAGTCCCTCACCCCCTACCCCCAGACCCTCACGCCCTGCCCCCAGTCCCTCACCCCCTACCCCCAGTCCCTCAACCCCTGCCCCCAGACCCTCACCTCCTGCTCCCAGACCCTCATCTCCTGCCCCCAGACCCTCAACCCCTGCCCCCAGACCCTCACCCCCTGCCCACACTCCGTCACCCCCCTGCCCCCTCACCCTCAGTCCCTCACCCCATGCCTCCAGACCCTCACCCTCTGCTCCCAGTCCATCACCCCCTGCCCACACTCCCTCACCCCCTGCCCCGTTGCTCACCCCAGTCCCTCACCTCTTGTCCCCAGTCCCTCACCCCCCGTTGCTCACCCTCAGTCCCTCACCCCCTGCCCCCAGACCCTCACCTCCTGCCCCCAGTCCCTCACCCCCATTGCTCACCCCCAGTCCCCCACCCCCTGCCCCCAGTCCCTCACCCCCTGCCCCCTGACCTTCACCCCCTGCCCCCAGTCCCTCACCTCCTACCCCCAGTCCCTCACCCCCAGTCGCTCACCTCCTGCCCCCAGTCCCACACCCCCCGTTGCTCACCCCCAGTCCCTCACCCCCTGCTCCCAGTCCTCACCCCCTGCTCCCAGTCCCTCACCCTCTGCCCCCAGTCCCTCACCCCCTGCCCCCCGGTCCCTCCCGCTCCCTCACTTATTAAACATGGTCACCATGCTGTGCTCGGGGGCGGTTGCTGTTTCTGTCACTTACTGGTTGCTCGGTGTGTTGCAGCCCTTCCCTTCGGAAATCCCGGATGTCGAGAGCGCAGAGCTATCCTGATAACAGACAGGAGTTCTCAGGTAAGCCACGCGATGCTGCAGTCTGCGTCCGAGCTTGGACTGTTCCCTTGATGTGAGCTGCATGAATCGGCACTAGATCATTAAACAGAAGTTAATCAAATCAATCAGGTAATCAAAATATAGGAAAGGATACAGGAGCAGAAAAAGTAAAATAAAAGAGAGAGCCAGAGGTAACGAAAAGAGTCACAAGCAACCAAATCCTGGAAAGGGAACGAGTTTCAATACACATGATAACTAGTCTGGTGCTGATAGCAAAACCCAGCTCTGTTTATACGCATTGATGAAGTGACTCTTATTGTCTGCAGATCGGGAGAACCAGGTCTACGACAAAGCCGGGAAAGGCGGCACGTATCCACGGCGATACCACGTATCCATGCAGCACAAGGATTACAATGATGGTGGGTGCAAAGCGATTAGTCATTACCAAGATCGGCCACTAGGATGTGCTGCGCTGTACCTGCAGTTCAGCTGCAGTTACTGCATTGGAACATAAGCATGGCAGTACATGTTAAAGAATTCCTGTGGTTTGTTAGTTTTTAGATTCCAGTAAATCCTGCTTTTACAGTCAGCTGAACTGAGTAACACCGGCAGTAAAACCCCAGAGACGAGTTTATAGTCTGGATAATGGGGGCACTTGGATTGCGTTTCTGAGAGCAGGGCTCGAGCGTCCCTGTGAAGCGTCTCATCAGTAAGCAGTCCTCTCTCAAGAGTCAGCTTTCAGCCGTGCTTTATTTAAAAACAGAACATATGACCTCCATATAAAACAATAGGAGAGTCGTGTCTGGTTGCTATCTAATGTAGAATAAAAAATGGCAATAAATAATGTAATGAAAATTACTTTATTCACTATGTCCTCAACAGGAGATAATTATTGTATGTAGTTGAGAGCACATCATATTAATGTATGTGTCTCTCTCTCTCTCTCTGTGTGTCTGTCTCTCTCTCTGACTCTGTCTATCTCTCTGTGTGTGTCTCTCTCTCTGTCTCTCTCTGTGTGTCTGTCTCTCTCTCCTTGTGTCTGTCTCTCTCTCTCTGATTCTCTGTCTGTCTCTGTCTCTCTCTCCTTGTGTCTCTCTCTCTCTCTCTGATTCTCTGTCTGTCTCTGTATCTCTGTCGGTCTCTGTCTCTCTCTCTCTCTCCCTGTGTCTCTCTCTCTCTGACTCTCTGTGTACGCAGGCCGGCGCACATTCCCTCGGATCCGCCGGCAGCAGGGGAACCTCTTCACTCTCGTCCCGTCCAGCCGCTCGCTCAGCACCAATGGGGAGAACCTGGGGCTGGCAGTGCAGTACCTGGACAGCAGAGGGCGCCTGCGCAGCGCAGACAGCGAGAACACTCTGACTGTGCAGGAGAGGAACGTTCCCACCAAGTGTAAGTGAGGGAGGGGGCTGAACCACTGCTTAGCACAGTTAAACCTGTATTATTGTGTGAGAAATCAACCAGTCCACAATTCCAGTGCATCTCCCCTTGTATTCTTTATTTCTTAACAGACGCCCTTTTCCAGGGCAACTTACAATTGTTACAAGATATCACATTATACACCTATCACATTCTTTTTTACATACAATTACCCATTTATACTGTTGGGTTTTTACTGGAGCAATCTAGGTAAAGTACCTTGCTCAAGGGTACAGCAGCAGTGTCCCCCACCTGGGATTGAACCCACGACCCTACGGTCAAGAGTCCAGAGCCCTAACCACTATTCCACACTGTTTTATGCACGGGATGTTATCCCGTGCATAAAACACGTGACATTGTTCTAAATTTATGTTTAATATTAGTTCCTGAGGTCAGTATTGTGTGATTTATAAAAAGTGAATTTGTCGTGTGTAGAGAGTCTCTTATTATACCTGAAATCATCTTGCGCAGTGTGATCAGACAGACCCTCTCACCCAAACTGCACAAGGTGACATCTCTTTAAACAGTAAGCGACTTCCTGCGTGCAGCGTATTCACTTCCAGTGCACACATCTGATTCAGTGTTAACCCTGCTGTGTGTGGGCCTCTCACAGCTCCCAGTGCCCCAGTGAACTGGCGGAGAGGGAAGCTGCTGGGACAGGGAGCCTTTGGGCGTGTCTACCTGTGCTACGATGTGGACACGGGCCGTGAGCTCGCCGCCAAGCAGGTCCAGTTCGACCCGGAGAGCCCCGAGACCAGCAAGGTGAGAGTCGGGGGGAGGTGGGGGGGGCATGTCCTGGATTGCTACACCTTGTGACTCAACAAAAGATAACCATGTACCTCACTTCTGCCTCCTATTGAGAGCCTGGCGCAGTGCAGCAGGTGTCAGGGTTACGTGTATTGGGGTTCCCAAGCGGGTTTATCATTCACATATTTCAGTGTCCCGCTTGTAGCTCTGCGACATCACAATAGCAGCTTCGCCAAGCTGTGAATTCAGAGCTCCCCACAGCAACAGCAATGTCTAATCGATCAAACTAAAATAAATGACTGCATTCAGTCTTTCATCATAAGTAAATGGTTAATTAATTCCATGTGGTATAAACACAGTGGTTCTCTGTGGGTAACTCAGTGATCAGTGAGTGAATAAAGACTTCGCCCCTCTGCGTTTGTCAGCCCTCACTCTTGATTATATTTGCGCTCCCCGTTTAGAACTATATCCTCTCTGTGTTATACAAGAGAGTTTATAATAATGAGATAAAATAACAAGAAAGATACCCAGAGAGCCAACGATCGAAGCTGGAGATTAGGACACGTTTTACAGGGAAGGTGATATGATAATATAAGATTTAAAGGACTGTATTAATAAATATTCAAAACTGGACCGACTCTGAAGGGTATAATGACGGGTCAAGTTTGTAAATCGATGACAAATTTTTGTACAAACTTTTTGTGTCATTTGTGGTTAGCCTTCCTGCGCAGTTTATTGTGCTTTGTAAAAAGTTGCAGCCCAAGTCATTTCTAATCTTTACTTAGCCTGTGATGCCAGCCCTGAGTCTGGGGGCAGGGCAGAGACAGGCTGATTGCTCACTGATGTCAACAAAAACTCTTTATTTTCTGGCCGGAGTTTAGAGGAGCTGATCTTTTTTTCTCTTGAAAGCTATTTCCTGTCTACAACTGAGAAAATGAATCCTGTCACTTCCTGTAGAAGGCAGAGGAAAGTGTCTGTGCCTGCGTGCGTGTCTGTGTGCGTGTGTGTGTGTGTGTATTGAGAAGGGAACGAATCACTGACTTTGGCTCAGTGAGTGAGTAGGACAGGATATTGATTGGGTGAGATGTGATTGGGTGTGGCTCAGTGAGTGAGTAGGGCAGGGTATTGATTGGGTGAGATGTGATTGGCTGTGGCTCAGTGAGTGAGTAGGGCAGGGTATTGATTGGGTGTGGCTCAGTGAGTGAGTAGGACAGGGTATTAATTGGGTGAGATGTGATTGGGTGTGGCTCAGTGAGTGAGTAGGACAGGGTATTGATTGGGTGAGATGTGATTGGGTGTGGCTCAGTGAGTGAGTAGGACAGGGTATTGATTGGGTGAGATGTGATTGGGTGTGGCTCAGTGAGTGAGTAGGACAGGGTATTGATTGGGTGAGATGTGATTGGGTGTGGCTCAGTGAGTGAGTAGGACAGGGTATTGATTGGGTGAGATGTGATTGGATGTGGCTCAGTGAGTGAGTAGGTTAGGGTATTGATTGGGTGAGATGTGATTGGGTGTGGCTCAGTGAGTGAGTAGGACAGGGTATTGATTGGGTGAGATGTGATTGGGTGTGGCTCAGTGAGTGAGTAGGACAGGGTATTGATTGGGTGAGATGTGATTGGGTGTGGCTCAGTGAGTGAGTAGGGCAGGGTATTGATTGGGTGAGATGTGATTGGGTGAGATGTGATTGGCTGACCCAGCCTGTTCCTCCCTGATAACGTTTGTCTCCTTTCTGTCCTTGTTGGTTAGGAGGTGAGTGCGCTGGAGTGTGAGATCCAGTTACTGAAGAACCTTCATCACGAGCGGATAGTGCAGTACTACGGCTGCCTGAGGGACAAGGCTCATAAGACACTCACCATCTTCATGGAGTACATGCCCGGGGTGCGTACAGCTCTGCCAAGCCTGCTACCTCACTCACCAAATAGTTTCCTTTCTTCAACTCTATCAACCTCTGTTCATAAGAACATAAGAACATAAGAAAGTTTACAAACGAGAGGAGGCCATTCAGCCCATCTTGCTCGTTTGGTTGTTAGTAGCTTATTGATCCCAGAATCTCATCAAGCAGCTTCTTGAAGGATCCCAGGGTGTCAGCTTCAACAACATTACTGGGGAGTTGGTTCCAGACCGTCACAATTCTCTGTGTAAAAAAGTGCCTCCTATTTTCTGTTCTGAATGCCCCTTTATCTAATCTCCATTTGTGACCCCTAGTCCTTGTTTCTTTTTTCAGGTCAAAGAAGTCCCATGGGTCGACATTGTCTATACCTTTTAGGATTTTGAATGTTTGAATCAGATCGCCGCGTAGTCTTCTTTGTTCAAGACTGAATAGATTCAATTCTTTTAGCCTGTCTGCATACGACATGCGTTTTAAACTCGAGATAATTCTGGTTGCTCTTCTTTGCACTCTTTCTAGAGCAACAATATCCTTTTTGTAACGAGGTGACCAGAACTGAACACAATATTCTAGGTGAGGTCTTACTAATGCATTGTAGAGTTTTAACATTACTTCCCTTGATTTAAATTCAACACTTCTCAAAATATATCCAAGCATCTTGTTGGCCTTTTTTATAGCTTCCCCACATTGTCTAGATGAAGACATTTCTGAGTCAACATAAACTCCTAGGTTTTTTTCATAGATTCCTTCTTCAATTTCAGTGTCTCCCGTATGATATTTATAATGCACATTTGTATTGCCTGCGTGCAGTACCTTACACTTTTCTCTATTAAATGTAATTTGCCATGTGTCTGCCCAGTTCTGAATGCTGTCTAGATCATTTTGAATGACCTTTGCTGCTGCAACGGTGTTTGCCACTCCTATTTTTGTGTCGTCTGCAAATTTAACAAGTTTGCTTACTATACCAGAATCTAAATCATTAATGTAGATTAGGAATAGCAGAGGACCTAATACTGATCCCTGTGGTACTCCACTGGTTACCTCGCTCCATTTTGAGGTTTCTCCTCTAATCACTACTTTCAGTTTTCTACCAGTTAACCACTCCCTAATCCATGTGTATGCATTTCCTTGAATCCCCACTACTTTCAGTTTGAGAATTAATCTTTTATGCAGGACTTTGTCAAAAGCTTTCTGGAAATCTAAATAAACCATGTTGTATGCTTTGCAATTATTCATTGTCGATGTTGCATCCTCAAAAAATTAAGCAGGTTAGTTAGACACGATCTCCCTTTCCTAAAGCCATGCTGACTGTCTCCCAGGATACTGTTACTATATAGGTAATTTTCCATTTTGGATCTTATTATAGTTTCCATAAGTTTACATAAAATAGAAGTCAGGCTTATTGGTCTGTAGTTACCTGGTTCGGTTTTGTCTCCCTTTTTGTGGATCGGTATTACTTTTGCTATTTTCCAGTCTGTCGGTACAACCCCTGTGTCAAGAGACTGTTGCATGATCTTGGTTAGCGGTTTGTAAATAACTTCTTTCATTTCTTTGAGTACTATTGGGAGGATCTCATCTGGCCCAGGGGATTTGTTTATTTTAAGAGCTCCTAGTCCCTTTAACACTTCTGCCTCTGTTATGCTAAAGTTATTTAAAATTGGATAGGAACAGGTCGACATGTGGGGCATGTTGTCTGTGTCCTCCTTTGTAAAAACCTGTGAAAAGTAATCATTTAATATATTTGCTATTTTTTTTTCTTCGTCTATGATTTTGCCATTTGTGTCTCTTAGACATTTAACATCCTCTTTGAATGTTCTCTTGCTGTTATAATATTGGAAAAACATTTTGGAATTGGTTTCAGCCCCCTTAGCAATATTGATTTCTATCTCTCTCTTGGCCTTTCTAACTTCCTTTTTGACTTGTGTTTGCAGTTCCAAGTACTCTTGCTGTGTGCTTTGTTTTTGGTCCCTTTTAAACGCTCTGTAAAATGCCTTTTTTCGCTGAATATTTTTTTTAATTGATCTATTAAACCATTTTGGCCATTTTGTTTTAGATTTAGATTTGTCTACTTTTGGGATGTAATTGTTTTGCGCCTCTAGTACTACATTTTTAAAAAAACAGCCATCCTTTTTCTGTGGATATTTTCTCTATTTTACTCCAATCTACTTCTGTTAGTCTCTGTTTCATACCTTCATAGTTTGCTTTTCTAAAATTGTAAACCTTAGCTTTAGTCATTACTTTTGGGGTTTTAAAAAATACTTCAAATGAGACCATGTTGTGGTCTGAGTTTGCCAATGGCTCTCTGACCTCTGTTTTAGTTATTCTGGCTTCGTTATTTGAAAAGACTAAATCAAGGCATGCCTCCCCTCTAGTTGGTGCCTTGACAAATTGCGTTAGGAAGCAGTCATTTGTCATTTCCACCATTTCAATTTCATCCGTCGTGCCCCCCCATCGGGTTTTCCCATTTTATACAGGGGAAGTTGAAATCCCCCATTAGTATGGCTTCTCCTTTTCTACACGCATTACAAATGTCATTGTATAACAGATTATTTTGCTCAGCATCTGAATTTGGCGGTCTATAGCATGCTCCTATTATTATGCCCTTTGAATTTGTGTCCATTATTCTGACCCATATTGATTCTGCATTGTTTTCTTTGTCCTGATTTAACACCAGGGCTTCAAGGCTATTTCTTATGTATAGCGCTACCCCTCCGCCTCTTCTGTCCTGCCTGTCTTTCCTATATAGTGTGTTCCCACTAATATTATATTCGTCTCCATCACTCTCAGACAACCAAGTTTCTGTAACACCTATCACATCGTAGTTACTTGTTAGTGCAGTAGCATCAAGTTCTAACATTTTGTTTCTGAGACTTCTAGCATTAAGATAAATACATTTAATAGTGGTCTTACCTGAGTTGTTTCCCTTGTTTTGATGTGGTCTCCCTCCTGTTTTTTTGTTTTCTCCCCCCTTCATACTGCTGCCAGAGCTCAGCAGCACAGCGGCCCAGGGTGAGAACCTGCTGCTGTTGTGCAACATTAAGCACGTCATTCCATGAGAAACCCCTGCTTGTGACAGTCAGCCCATTCAGAGTGGAGGCTGGATTGATGATGGCTACATCATGAGCTACAAATGCAAGGGGAAACTTTTCTGATCCCATTCTAGACTTCTCAGGGCATGTTGCTGTGTGCAAAGACTTGTTAGGAAGAGTTTTAGAAATGATTTCATAAAGACAACTGGCTTGGATTTCACCCCCTGCCCCCAGTCCCTCATCCCCTGCCCTAAGTCTCATTACCCATGTTACAGAAGGAAGGTGTTTAGCTAGGTTTATAAATGAGGCACTCCACATTTCATTGGGGTGTTTCACTATTTTTACTAGACTGAAAATAATAATTGTGTTGAAAGCTGTTTGGTTGGACAGCGAGACTTTAGGCAAGACGAATTGAAACTAAAGTAGTCAGTGATTCAGCACATTGCACAGGAAGGAAATGTCTAAATGCTTTATCAGTTTAGGAACGGGGGAAATGCCCCTTGAGAGTGACAATCATGACATACAGTTTTATAATGGCTACAGTTTCAGACACTGGGGGACTGAGGCTGTGGAGTGTAACAGGCAGTGTTGTGTAATGCAGGGTTCGACATTAACCATGGCCCGGCGGCCCGGGGCCGGTAGAGATCGCAGTTTGGCCGGTAGTTATGAAGCACCACAGTCCCGACTGGGCCGCTTACATTTTTTACCTGTATAATGTATATAGTATAGTGCACATGGCTTCCATTTCATGAATGCAGGAAAATGGGTCAGTGTGCCAAAAAGCTGAAAAAAACGAATTTACAAACCCATTTTTAAAACTTACCCCCCCCCCCCCCCATAACGGCGTAATTGAACTCGTCCGAACTTTCGCGCCGCACGTCGTATGTGTTGCACAGTCAGCATCTGAGACTATGTGTTGAAGTGATGCTGGTAATACGCGTTACCTAGACATGGCAACTTTGTACGATGCAGGGGTTTTTTATTTTTGTTTTTTTTACAACTAAGCGGCCAACTACACTAATAAGCCAAAAGTAAAGTGTTTAAATCAATAATGATAAAGAAAGAAATTATGAAAAAAAAATTAAGACGAAAATATAGAGTGGAGTGGAAGAAAGACTTCTGCTTCATGATGACAGTGAAACAAATGTCAGTTTCCCAGACTCGCAAATAAAACAGCAGCTTTGTGTTGGGAATTCAACATTTAGTTGCCCTCATATCCAGCCTCACAGTAATAGTTTGCAGGATAGCAGGTGTTTGTTTGTTGCTGTGACTGCAGCGAAAAAAGATGCACCGATGAATACCCAGATACGCGCGTGGAAGCTGGACAACGGGATCGAACTGTCTAACGTTTTGATTTGGGATAAAATGTGTTCAGAAATGCCTTTCACAATCTTTACAGGGCTCGTTCGTATCAGCAGTAAGATTGGTGCTGACTTTGGAGAGGCTACAAGCGACAACCATCTGAGAACGATTACTTTTATTATTATTATTGTTTGAATAGTGTTTATTATTAGTATAAATCCGTTAACCTTTTAGCGTTGCAGTTAACATGGTAACAGCTCGGTTGCGGGTTTGCTTGTGAACGCGTATCATTTGTACACATACATTTTCAAGTCCTGAACACAGTGTTTTCATTTTCTGACAAGCACGCCAATGTGTGCATGTTAAATGGCTGAAATAATACAACAGCATATACTGAACGGCAACGCTTAGCCACTTATTTATTTGAGACGTGGGCTCTCTTTGGTTTCCGTAGACATTACTAAACATACAGAAATAAAAAATCATCATGAAAGAATATGCATGCAAGAATATGCATGCAAGCAAATTTTATTTATTTTTATTATTTTTTTTCCCCTTTCGGTTTTGCAGTTTGCACATGCACTTGGCTCGTTTATATAGTGTGTGAACCGGATGTTTACAATATCCTGCAAGGCATCTTGAAAGATGGCAGCTATTGATGTATTGCTCTGTTTTTTGTTTTTTTTTATAATTTTTAGTCGTTGCCAATTAGTTTTTATTATTTTCTCCCCAATTTGAAATGCCCAATTATTTTCTTTAGGCTCAGCTCACCGCTACCACCCCTGCGCTGACTCGGGAGGGGTGAAGATGAACACACGCTCTCCTCCGAAGCGTGTGCTGTCAGCCGCCCGCTTCTTTACACTCTGAAGACTCACCGTGCAGCCGCCTCAGAGCTACAGCGTCGGAGGACAACGCAGCTCTGGGCAGCTTACAGGCATGCCCGCAGGCGCCCGGCCAGACTACAGGGGTCGCTGGTGCGCGGTGAGCCGAGAACACCCTGGCCGACCTAACCCTCCCTCCCCCCGGGCGAACCTAACCCTCCTTCCCCCCGGGCAACGCTCGGCCAATTGAGCGCCGCCCCCTGGGAGCTCCCGTCCACGGTCAGCTGTGGAATAGCCTGGACTCGAACTTGCGACGTCCAGGCTATAGAGCGCATCCTGCACTCTAGCGACTGCTTTTACTGGATGCGCCACTCGGGGGCCTATTGCTCTGGTTTTTAATAGAGCCTGTTTTAGATTTTTATATACTGCTGTGGAAGAAAGCACTGGGGAGCACTTTGCTAATTTAATAAATACATTTCTTGAATGCCCACAGCAGGAGAATGCAGTTTATGCAATTCTGCACGGTTCTCCTACTGTCAGCATTAAACAAAGTAATTTGAGAAAAGATTGAATATATTTTACTATTTTGTGAGTTTTGTCGAGTTCGGCAAGATTTTGGTGTCTGACCAAAATTTCTAGCAGAGCTTCAGTTTCTCGCACTGTCCATGTAGTTTAGGATCACCAGATTACCACAGTGAAAAACTGGGAGTTTTTTTTTTTTTCTTTAATTTACTGACGCCATAGCAACTCTGAAGCCAAAAATAACAGTATATAAAATAACACAATAATAGTTTAAAAATGAAACATCGGGTGAATTTATTCCAGATGATAACTCATTGTCATCTAGTCAAAACATGTTAAATGTACAAAAAGCCAGATTTAAAAAATAGATCAGCTATTACCATTTAAACATATTGGTATATCAGAATGGTTAAACAAATAAACCATAAGAGTGTTTGTTTTATTTTTGAATGACGCTATCACACAACCCTAATACATTACTCTGCTATTAACTTGCCGAGCAGGGTGATACAGTTTTGTACTTATTATTGGGCCAGTTAAAATTGTATCCGGTCCAGTAAAACACTACCTCAGTGGCCCAAGGGGCCAGTAGTAAAAAAATCTAAATGTAGAGCCCTGCAGAGCCATTGCTGCTAATGCTGATTGAAGCTCTCCTGTGTGCAGGGCTCTGTGCAGCACTAGTGCTGGTCTTGTTCATGCTGATTGAAGCTCTCCTGTGTGCAGGGCTCTGTGCAGCACTAGTGCTGGTCTTGTTCATGCTGATTGAAGCTCTCCTGTGTGCAGGGCTCTGTGCAGCACTAGTGCTGGTCTTGTTCATGCTGATTGAAGCTCTCCTGTGTGCAGGGCTCTGTGCAGCACTAGTGCTGGTCTTGTTCATGCTGATTGAAGCTCTCCTGTGTGCAGGGCTCTGTGAAGGATCAGCTGAAGGCATACGGAGCGCTTACGGAGAACGTGACCCGGAAGTACACACGGCAGATCCTGGAGGGCATGTCCTACCTGCACAGCAACATGATCGTGCACCGCGATATCAAAGGTGAGCCTTCGGACTTATCATAACACTCAGGGGGGCGCAGGGTAATAGCCTGTGCTGTTTCTTTTTGCCATATTTCACATGTTTTGTGTAGCTGCTTTTATGAACTGGTGTAGCTAGTGCGCTTCGACATGGACACGGAAGGGTTAAACGTGAGAGCACAGGGCTGGCGGGAGGAAGACGGGGTCACAGTGCAGGCCCACAGACGCGGCATTCAGCCGAGCCCAGACAGAATGTCATAAATCTTCAACAGGAACACCCGTCTCCTCGGCAGCCCCTCAGCCCGGCTCAGAGGAAGGCTTGACTTCCTCTGTGACACCAGCACAGACACACACAGGCTAAAGAGCTTGTGTGCTGACTGCTTTCACGTCAGGCTTGCAACACATTCCTGCGGAGAGGCATTTAACTGCGCAGGAGATACTGGGGCTGCTAGTTAATGGTGCTAATGATGACTTGCAGTGAATAGCTTTGAGAATCCAGCACCCTCTCCCCCTCCCCCTCCCCTCTCCACAGTGCTGCCCTGTGCTCAGGCTCATTGCTGATGCTGCACTCTGAAGTCTCAGCTTTCGGATTATTGATTATATTATGGAAGGAAACAGTTGCTAATGGTTGTTCTGTTTTGCTGTTACATTGCGTGGGTGCAAGTGAAGGGATTGTGGAAGGTGAGGGCTGACAGCAGTGAAACTGGATCTAACTCATCAACGTTTCCAAACTACACAGTGATGTGAATCCTTAGCAGATCTGTTAGAGGCTGGGACGTGATACATGATTCATTGTTCCTACAGGGTCTGTTAGATCATGTTATTTCTACTGATGTGCAGTAATTACAATAATGCATGTTAGTCACAAGGAGCCATGTCCTGTGAGTTTAGACCAGAGACAAAAAATGCATTTTAAAAACCTTGAGCAGGAAATAATCCTGGCTCTAACATCAAGAAAGAAAAGCAGTCGAACACATTCCAGAGAAATACAAAATATCTATATATCTATATCTATATATATATATATATCTCTCTCTCTCTCTCTCTCTATATATATATATATATATATATATATATGTATATATATATTATAACACGATTCGCACTCACTCGGGTTCGTGCCCCTTTAAAAATACGACCCAACACACAGAAATGCTGTCTTGCGCGGTTGCGCTAATTTTTTTTAATAAAGACAAAAATAAAACAAATACACAAAATAAACACCTAGCTCTGTACGAGCACTAACTAACACACGGGAACACCCTTACTAACACAGGACAGCTAAGCTGTTTTCCCGACTTTTCAAAAAACCTCAAACTTAAACACACACTGGTTTGACACCGCACTTACTTTTTCTCTGGCTACTTGGAGACAGAGCACCTCTTCTGCCTCCTTCTACTCAGCAGCCACGAGCAGACTGCTTGCTCTCCTTTTAAATCCCCTAATAAAGCCCAGGTGTGGATAATCATTAATAATAAAACAATTAACAAATCAATTAGAAAATTAAATAAAACAACAAAGCAATACAAAACGGTGCATTCTCACATGTTTTTCTTTCTGCCGTCTCTCACAACCCGCTATCTTACAATATATATATATATATATATATATATATATATATATATATATATATATATATATATATTGTAAAGCTACAGGGTGGTTTTATTGATTTGTTTGTTTGTTTGTTTGTTTGATTCTTTTAAAGGGGCCAATATTCTGCGTGACTCTGCGGGTAACGTGAAGCTGGGGGATTTTGGCGCCAGCAAGCGCCTGCAGACCATCTGCATGTCCGGGACGGGGATCCGCTCAGTCACCGGCACCCCCTACTGGATGAGTCCGGAGGTGATCAGCGGGGAGGGCTACGGCAGGAAGGCTGATGTGTGGTAAGACCTCCGTCCAGTTACAGCTCAGCCCAGGGAAGGCTCCACCTGCTGTGAAGTCATTGTAGGTTCCCCTTTGCAATCTGATTGGCTAGGATCCATCAGGAGAGGATGTGATTGGATGAGAGCCAGAATCTGTTGCCGGGCAGCTATTTTTGGGGTTGTAATTTTCCTAGTGCACGTGCTGCATGAATGACATGAGTGCCTTGGCACAGTGAAGGCAGGAGAGCCGTGCCAGGACTCTGCAGCGCCACCAGCCCAGTGTCACTCCATCCAGCACACTGGCTGGTTTACTAGTGATCGGAAAAAAAATGTTTCCATGAAATCATTCCTGATGTCTGTTCTAATTGACCCTACAAGGCAAAAGTGATATGTTCCTTTCCAAAAATTATGGGCCCTTTCTTCAAATGCAGTTCTAATAATAAGCTGGAAAGTGATGTCCCTGGTATCCTGTGCTGACCCTGTGTTGTTTCTGCTGGTAGGAGTCTGGGCTGCACAGTGGTGGAGATGCTGACGGAGAAGCCACCGTGGGCAGAGTTTGAAGCCATGGCAGCCATTTTCAAGATCGCCACCCAGCCAACCAACCCCCAGCTCCCCTCGCACATCTCGGACCACTGCCGGGACTTCCTGAAGCGCATCTTCGTGGAGGCGAAGCACCGGCCATCCGCAGAGGAGCTGCTGAGACACCCCATCTCTCAGACCGTGTTCTGAGCTCGCCCCCCCCTCTCCAGACAGATGGACTGGGGGCGGCCCGCCGAGCTGCAGCGTTACCAGCTTCTTCATCCCGTGGAGAGAAGGGAGCAATCCATCACCAGCAGGGGTGCTGCAAAGAAACTAAGTGTGTGTGTGTCTCTGAAAACAGAGAAGCAGTTATCCTTCAAGTTCAGTGCTCGCACTACCAGTGCAATCCAGAAGAGGTGACTGCAGGCTGTCAGATTTCTTGTCCAAAGACTTTGTGTTGCTGATGACAGATCTGCAGAGCCCAGGATCCACTGGAGTATTTGTACTTGTGCCAATCCGTCTGATCTTGTTCCTGCCTTCACCGTCCTCCCGTGCAGTAGCTCAGGAGAGACGTGTGTCTTCATACCTTTACCAAAGAGTATTTCCTCACTGGAGCCACACAGCTGTACTGTGCTGTGCCCGGCGCCCTCGGGGTTTAAAAAGGGATTCCGCTTCCGAAGCATACCAAAGAAAAGTGTCCTTACTGAGAGAATTATAATGATTGCTTTAAATATCCACTCCAGTATTTTATACTTTACCAAATGCTATCTGTTACTGCGGCATGGAGAAAAGACTCTCACAGGGGTTCAGACATGCCAAATCCTAGCATTTATTTTTTCAGAAATGCACTTTTTATGAATGTAGTTTTTTTTAGCTTTTAGCTCTTTTCTTCTCATATAATGTGATGCCTCTTTTACTTTATTTATATCCTCGAGTTCATTAATTGATGAGGTTTTTTTTTTATATCCCGACTCTAGACTGTTTGAAATCTAATGATGCCTTTAAAACAAAAAAGAGAAAAAGCAGCTGGTTTTGCAGAGAATATGCAGAAGGTTTATTTGTAGTGAAGATCTGGGAGAAATGATCAATCGCCTTGTTTCCTGTCAGATCTCATCAATCCACAGAATAAGGGTAGACTGTAGTATAACTGTAGAACCTGAGGATTCATTTAGTTTGACATGTTTTCAGCTAAATGTACCAGTGTATAAGCCCATTAATGTGCAGTGTTACCTGCCTGTCTCCAAATGAATTGGCTATTCCTGTGGCTATGTAGTCTTGCTGGTAGAGAAGGCTCCCTCATTGGCACAATGACCAGCTCATCATTAAGACTAGTCTGTCAGAACATCGTTCCTCTGACTAGCTCTCCTTTTGGACCTTTATCTGGGATTCAAATAACTGCAGGCAGAACTGCTTTACAAGAACACCTGCTTCTCATTATTCATGGGCTGCTGCCAGTATCTTCAAACCAACAAAGCACGCTAAATGAACCCTGTGGTCCTTTACAAGGAGGGGTTTAGTAAATAAATATGCCGAGCTGCACGAGAATGATTTAAAACCATCGGTGGTACTTTCATCAGAAAAGATGTTAATTCATCTTGCTTACTTCACAAAAGCAAGCCCACGTTGTCATGGCAGCCCATCGCTTGTGAACCACTGCCTTCATAGGGTGAGTGGAGAGGGTGGGAGGCGCTCCAGACAGTGATTCTGCAGTGTGTGTCTCAGCTCTGCAGTGGAATCTGACAGGGTGTGAGTATAGTGGAGAGAGGCGCTCCAGACAGTGATTCTGCAGTGGAATCTGACAGGGTGTGAGTATAGTGGAGAGAGGCGCTCCAGACAGTGATTCTGCAGTGTGTGACTCAGCTCTGTAGTGGAATCTGACAGGGTGTGAGTATAGTGGAGAGAGGCGCTCCAGACAGTGATTCTGCAGTGTGTGTCTCAGCTCTGCAGTGGAATCTGACAGGGTGTGAGTATAGTGGAGAGAGACGCTCCAGACAGTGATTCTGCAGTGTGTGTCTCAGCTCTACAGTGGAATCTGACAGGGTGCGATAGCCTGGCATTTCTCCCAGCCTGACGATTCTGTTTAGCCCAGGGTACATCTGCCTCATTATTAAGAGTAACATAAATAAACACAGTTGAAATGTTTTATATACTGTAATGTTGTGACCTTCATATCCCAAAGGGCCATTCCCAAAAGGACAGATCAGGAACATCCTTAATTGGAAAATGTTCTTTTTTTGGGTGGGGGGTATCTTTTGCATCAAAAGATGTTATTTAAACCTTTATTGACAACACCGGGTAGGAATCTGTGCTGTAGATTTATACAAGTTCTTACACCCGGAACATGTGTTTCAGCCCTTCAGACAGTGCATCGATCTCATGTATACGGTATTATACGTGTTAACTCTACACAAGGATATTAACTGCACCCTAATAATGAGCTATTTTAAGACAGCTGTACAAACATGGTGGTGTAACACAGTAACCCTGACCCTGTGCGGAGGCATTTTTGTCCAGTTGCCACAGTAGAAGCTTGTAAATAGGTTTTGTGTTGCCATGTTTGGTTTGCTAGAATATTTGAATAAAAGGACAGAAAAAGCAGGTATTATCCTGTATGGTATACAATCCAAATACCAGCAGGCCTGTCTTTACACCCCATGTAGAATACAAACTTTTCAGTTTACTATTGAAGTTAAATGTTACTCTCATGCAAGCAGTTCCAAGGCAGGCTGCTGTTAACAGGACTGTAAATGGGTCAGGCTGCTGCTTCATCTGTAACTGTGTAGTCACAGGGAATGTCCTCTATTGCATCAAGCATTGAGAAGAGTTTCTTGCTGCGGTTTCATGGTCACTGATGAGCACTGGCAGGGTGGGACCCTGGGTTAAACAGAAGACTAGGAACCAGTATATATATATATATATATCGATAGGGGGCTTGCAGTGCAAAGCCAGCCCAGTGTATCAAATGTATTTACAATAAAATGATCAATATACCTATTGATAGTGTGGGTGTTTGTGATTATTGCAGTTCTAATGCTGTTGATAGGATTGATGACTTTATTCCTTTTCTATTTTAACCCCCCAAGTTTACCTGAGTCACATAACAGGTCTGTCCTGATAAGCCTCTCAACTTTACCTTGCTGGTGCTGCAGAGGTAAGCCCAGAGCCTCTCTGCTTTACCTTGCTGGTGCTGCAGAGGCAAGCCCAGAGCCTCTCTGCTTTACCTTGCTGGTGCTGCAGAGGCAAGCCCAGAGCCTCTCTGCTTTACCTTGCTGGTGCTGCAGAGGCAAGCCCAGAGCCTCTCTGCTTTACCTTGCTGGTGCTGCAGAGGCAAGCCCAGAGCCTCTCTGCTTTACCTTGCTGGTGCTGCAGAAGCAAGCCCAGAGCCTCTCTGCTTTACCTTGCTGGTGCTGCAGAGGCAAGCCCAGAGCCTCTCTGCTTTACCTTGCTGGTGCTGCAGAGGCAAGCCCAGAGCCTCTCTGCTTTACCTTGCTGGTGCTGCAGAGGCAAGCCCAGAGACTCTCTGCTGTACCTTCCTG
The DNA here is from genome assembly GCF_902713425.1 of Acipenser ruthenus. Taxonomy (NCBI): domain Eukaryota; kingdom Metazoa; phylum Chordata; class Actinopteri; order Acipenseriformes; family Acipenseridae; genus Acipenser; species Acipenser ruthenus. The sequence continues at coordinate 9,578,251 of NC_081216.1, read as the reverse complement.
GTGCTGCATAGCTAAGCTCAGAGTCGACCCTCTGGCTTGGGGTTCGTTCCCTCCTCTCTGTTTACATGCCTGTTGGTTACCTCATCTACTGGTTTTGTCAATAAATTGGAAACAGCAGGGGGTGGAAATCTGCTTCAAGGGCAGGGCTTCAGACTAATCCATCCCGTTTGTGACTGTTCAACACTTTCAGAAGTCTTTCCCTTTGCAGGCATGTCCTCTGTTCTTGTAAACTGGAGAAGCGAAGGAGACGCCAGCGTTTACTTCCACACAACCCCGCCCTTAAACCAGCTTGGGGCCGTGCAATATCTGCATCCACACCACTGCCAGCGCCCTGTCCCACTAGTTAACAGAAGCCAGGACTCATTAGTAACAAGAACTTGGATTCTGAAACTGAGGAATTTGTGCAAATTAATCCCATAATGAGTTTCAAATAGAAAAAGTGTTTCTTTAGAAATAACTAAACTGTAAAGTGTGACTGACTATTCACATATATGAGAGTCTCCTCTGGCTCTCAGGCACTGTGTCTGGGGGTTAAATGAAAGTTTTGGTTAGTAGATTTCACGAGGGCGCACACAGACAGATGTATGGACGCGCTGTATCTAATAAGAACCAAGAATACAAAATGTAAAATCTTGTTTATTTTACATGGTGATAATATTCCATAAACATGTACATGACACTTCTTTTTTAAAATCTTAATGCATTAAAAAAAGACAAATTCAGATACAAGTTTCAGACAAAGCTACTAAACAGAGTACAGTACTGAATACAAAATACATATACAAAAAAAAAAAAAAAACACACAAATGATCATACCCTAATGATCATATCAAGGCCACCGCATCATACCACAGGTCAAGTCAATCAAATTCACACAAACAGTTAAAACTAGCAATCCCTTTTCCCACCCCACCCAGAATAAGCCAAATGGATCAGTCAGTTCTTTTTTTAAAACTTCATCCTACATACAGATAGTCTTGTGTTTTTCACCAGTACCAGTGCAGAAAGCATGCAGTACCTTAAGTGAGCTATTAGTCAATGCAGGCAGTATTGGGGCATTGCACCCGTATAGCTGTGAGTATTGCATTGCCAGGTGCAGGGTCAGTGGTATACATTCACAGAAAGACGATTCCTCACTTAAGGTATTTACACTTCAATAACAGACATCTCAAAACACAGATGTAACGCACACTTAACAACATATACCCTTATAAAGAAACCCTTAAACTAGATCTGTCGCTGTAGACAGTACAATATAGATATTTGCATTTCCATCGTACAGTATTCTCTCTGAGAGCCAGGTTACAGTCACTGCACAAGAAAAACTCACTGCGTTCGCACTGCGCAAAGGAAAGAAAGTATTGTAAAATGGTATTATAACAAAATATTGTAAAGAACAAACTGAGAGAATGTGAATTCTCATCAATCGAGGGGAGCCATGCACCAAGGGACTCGATCAATATAGTACTAAAAAAAGAAACTTGGAAGAATGAAATGAGGCCAATGTTCCAAGAAGAAGTCTTCCTCAGTTATTATTGTATTGTATGTGCAGCTTTGTGCTGAACCGGTTGCACCTCCAGTAAGGCACACACCTGTATTGAATCAGAAAGCAGAGCTCTAAAATGGACATTGCAGAACCGTGATTGTGACGGGCTGGTCCAATATACAAGCTCAGGGCAGCTCTGCAGGAGCTTCTCCTTTTCCATGTGGCTCTATCAAATAAAACTTCCACTTAGCTGTAAGGAATTAAAACACAGGCATATTCTCATCAATAATGCCTCTGCCAGCTCGACTCTCATGCAGTGTGTTTGATTCCCGCCTGCTGTGGGGGAGAATTCTTCAAAGCTAAATCACAGAGTCAGGTCTCCACGCACTCCCCACTGTGAGACACGAAGTGATACCAACACCGTTCTAAATGATCTGGTGCAAGGCCGTCTGAGGCAGGATTCTCAGCCTTCAGTAACAGAACAATTAACAAGAGCCTGCCGTTCCAGTTCCATTCAGTAATAAATTGACTTTTACCTACTGCTACACCTCTGAAACCCCAATGCAAAGCAGCGACCCCTGCTGACTAGGAGGGCAGTGACTGGGGCTCATTCATTGACACCATCAGACACTGGGGCAGAGTTGAAAAGTGATTTGAACTCTAACGCGATTGCCACAATTTCATCTGACAGCATGAGTTTAAAATACTATCAGCAGTACGTTAATTAAGTTATTTAATGACAACTCTACGAAATGTGACAAAATCTTTGAGACTGCAGCTGAAGCCAGAGGCAGGCAGTCCCAGTTTGATACTGGGAACGAGAAGAGAGTGAGTTTCAGACTGGTTTTATCGTGCAGGTGTACTGAATTAAATAACTGATGTAGGAGATAAGGTCTGGTTCTCTTGCTGTCCTCCTGCCAGGGATATCAAATAAGTGATAGAAAACAAGTGTGTTCTCATGGTGAGAAGAGGTGCAGACAGGTCACGGTTCAGACTGCCTTCAGTGTCTCACATGAGGACCAGCACGGCTTTAACAACTTTCTACAGACAGATAAGAAACCCACTCCAGCGCAACAGAACACCCCATGGACAAGAAAAACATTCAGGAAAATGAAGAACCTCCAATTCACCCAGAAGATGACATCCTCTGCATTTCACACCCACCGCCTCAAAGTGATCGAAATCTGGATGTGATTTTAGAAAAATACACACACAGTAAATCAAGCAGCCCCTCAACACAGTCCTGCCCCCTTCGCTTGTTTAGAAAATGTGGGAGTTTGTGAATGGAAACTGGGAGCTGCGCCATTGAAAACTTTCATTTAATTAAAACCAGACAAAGAAAAATAATGTTTTTCAATGGAGACAATCCTACTGTTGAGTATTCAAGTGTGAGGGTCTGGAACCAACTCCCCAGTAATGTTGTTGAAGCTGACACCCTGGGATCCTTCAAGAAGCTGTTTGATGAGATTCTGGGATCAATAAGCTGCTAAAAACCAAACAAGCAAGATGGGCCGAATGGCCTCCTCTCGTTTGTAAACTTTCTTATGTTCTTAAGGGGGCTTAGGAAACCAGATCCACAGCACAGCCCTGCCTGAGAGGGTTCAAACAGGGAGCTCCCTGTGACTCGCTGCAAAGAGCTTCTCTTCTTCTCGCAGCAGCAAGTGTGTCTGTCCGTCTCTCTACTCAACTGGCCATGGTTTTTCTATCCAACAGCAGAACACACACTGAAAAACAGCTGCAGTTCATGAGTCTGATTCTACACAGGTGGTGTCTTACTGCACTGCAATGGCATTGTACCTGCAGTGAACAGACGGCTATAGTATACCTGCAGGTCCCATATACAGTATAAACCAAAAACACAGCTGCAGTGCCAGAGAACATCTGTAGGGGTCACTATGCACCACACACACACACACACACTCCACTGCTGAATTCCAGTCCTAACCACACACAGGGCCAGGATGAAGATTATCCTCGAGCAGCGTTGCTATGAAATAGGAGTTCATTACAAACAAACACAGCCCAAGAGCAAGAACTGGAACTTTAAAAAGCAAATCTATCCCTTGTGCCTGTACTGGACTTCCAGCCGCCAGGCTTGTTATTCACAGCCGCAGGGCTCGTTATTCACAGCAGCCATGCTCGTTATTCACAGCAGCCATGCTCGTTATTCACAGCAGCCATGCTCGTTATTCACAGCCGCCATGCTCGTTATTCACAGCCGCAGGGCTCGTTATTCACAGCCGCAGGGCTCGTTATTCACAGCCGCAGGGCTCGTTATTCACAGCCGCAGGGTTCGTTATTCACAGCCGCCATGCTCGTTATTCACAGCCGCAGGGCTCGTTATTCACAGCAGCCATGCTCGTTATTCACAGCCGCAGGGCTCGTTATTCACAGCCGCAGGGTTCGTTATTCACAGCAGCCATGCTCGTTATTCACAGCCGCAGGGCTCGTTATTCACAGCAGCCGGGCTCGTTATTCACAGCCGCAGGGCTCGTTATTCACAGCCGCAGGGCTCGTTATTCACAGCAGCCGGGCTCGTTATTCACAGCCGCAGGGCTCGTTATTCACAGCAGCCGGGCTCGTTATTCACAGCAGCAGGGCTCGTTATTCACAGCAGCCCCCGAAGGGGGTTCACTACTTTGAGTCGGGGAGGGGAGGCGACTCCAGACTTCCATTAAACTTCCACTATATCACATTGATTCACAGATAGTGGTTAAAGTGGAGGAACTACAATAAGGAGCATTCTTTTATACAAGAAACTGTACAGTTACAATGTCATTGTGTGGGGTAATCTCATATATAAGCATTTCATTTCTATCATTATAAACATATTTGTCAATCTTCATGTTTTAATAGTTTCACAAAATCGAAGGGCAGCAGTGTGGAGTAGTGGTTAGGGCTCTGGACTCTTGACCGGAGGGTTGTGGGTTCAATCCCCAGTGGGGGACACTGCTGTTGTACCCTTGAGCAAGGTACTTTACCTAGATTGCTCCAGTAAAAACCCAACTGTATAAATGGGGAATTGTATGTAAAAATAATGTGATATCTTGTAACAATTGTAAGTCGCCCTGGATAAGGGCGTCTGCTAAGAAATAAATAATAATAATAATAATAAATCACCCAAACAACTTCCGTCCCCTACCTTATATTAAATATAAAAAGGATGGATTCCTAGATTACTGCGCAAATATAAAAACTTTCAGAAAAACTACAAAAAGGAGAAGCGCCAGGGGCTCCCGAGTGGCGCATCCAGTAAAGGTGCTCCACGTGGAGTGCAGGATGCGCTCTATAGCCTGGACGTCGCGAGTTCGAGTCCAGGCTATTCCACAGCCGACGGTGGATGGGAGCTCCTAGGGGGCGGCGCACAATTGGCCGAGCGTCGCCCGGGGGGAGGGATGGCTAGGTCGGCCAGGGTGTCCTCGGCTCACCGCGCACCAGCGACCCCTGTAGTCTGGCTGGGCACCTGCAGGCTTGCCTGTAAGCTGCGTTGTCCTCAGACGCTGTAGCTCTTGGGTGGCTGCATGGTGAGTCCGCAGTGTGAAAAAAAGCAGTCGGCTGACGGCACACGCTTCAGAGGACAGCGTGTGTTAGTCTTCTCCCTCCCGAGTCAGAGCAGGGGTGGTAGTGGTGAGCTTCAAATCATAATTGGATATTTCAAATTGGGAGAAAATAAAGACTGACACAAGCCAGACCCTGTGGGTTCGGTTCCAGATCTCCGCTGTTCTGATATCAATCACGTTTATACAAAATCAGAAGCAAATCAATTTTAGTTAACAAACTAGCAAAACAAAAGAAACAGAAATTAATTTGTTCTTGATAACAGGGTTTTCAGCCCCAACAGTAAAAAATTCACTGTTGTGGAAACACTGTTGCAGACAACAAATTGGTTTCTGCGTTTATCGCACTCAAAACACAAACTTGTTTTTTTTGTTTTTGCTTTGGGTTTGCTGTGTTGCTGCCCCTGATGAAGTTGACTTGCTGTTAGTTCCCGAAACAGCCCTGCTCTGTATTACTTTCCTCCTGTTGCCAGCCAGTCACCTTTGGAGTACAAATGTCTGCCAAACTAACATATCTTCCTGCTTCAATGCCACTAAAATAACAGATGCTGCATTCCTCCATACTGATGCTCACAATGATAGAAAGCCACACACCTCAGAACACTTGCACCTGGTATTCAGCCAATCACTGCTTTCTACAACACCTGCCTCTCAATTACTTCACAATCAAGAAGCAACCAATGACCCTATTAGGAAATGTACTTCAAATAAACAAAACATGACAAAATGTAAAAATGAATGAAATGTGAAATAAAAAGGCTCTGTCGGGCATGCATGTGGAAACACCCTTCATCTCGGAGGACGTACAGTCCAGTTAGACGCACAGGATTAACACCATCAACCCGCAGGTCTAACGAATGCATCCTCCTCTGTATTGAAAACGTGTCATTCACTCACACACAATGAAAGAGGCCGTGCATTCGTTCTTACAGGCTAATTCATGTCTACTGGTTACACAATAAGAAACCAAGTCAAGAACACAAACACTCTCACCAGCCATATGCAATGGCACAGATCAGCAGCTCCGACCAGCGCATTGGCTTAGCTTCTTACAGTTTCATGAAGGAGTGGGTGAAGTTTATGGACAGTTCACCATCTGTATAGATGCATCTGATCTCAAAGGACATGAAAAGCAGTTTAACCCCTTCAGTGCCCGATGACTCACCATGAAAACTACAACCTTGTGTGGTGAAAGGAAGGGAATAAAAAAAAATGAAATGGAAATCCAAGCACTAAGTAAAACAATAGAATTTTATTTTACTAACAAAGAGACAAGACATTAAAAGGTTCCAAATGTTTTCTAATATGCTTCAGCAGTAAAAAGGTTTGTTTGATTTCCTTTCTTTCGGAAACTATGAAGCAACCCAGCATTGCAAACCCAGTTTAATACCTCTCTGGAGATGAGCGCCAGACCTACCCCCGTTCCTACAGAGATGCTGAAATAAGAACATACCTGAAGTGACAAGCATTCTCTCGCTGACTGCAGCCAGTTATAAAAGCAAGCGAAGATATCTGCAGATACCTCAACATTTCAATTAACATTAAAAACAATTCTCTAAAATTCAAATTTCAGATCATATAAAAAACAAATGCCATTCTCCTTAACAAAGACTGAGATTCAGTGACTGAAGGCAGGAGCCCTGCTGAAGAGATTGGAGTCTCAAACATGATACCCTGGGTTGTTCCACGTGAGGTAGGGGAGAGGAGGAGGAGGAGGAGGAGGAGGAGGAGGAAAGAAAGAAAGAAAGAAAGAAAGAAAGAAAGAAAGAAAGAAAGAAAGAAAGAAAGAAAGAAAGAAAGAAAGAAAGCAGCCAGCAGTGAAGCATCCGTTTTCCTGGGAATCCCGACTTCTGAGACCCCACAGACTGAGCCACACTGGGATCGTGCATGGCGCTTGGAGAGATTCTGGTTAGAATTCCAGTTCTGTTAGATGGCTTGGTACCAAGAGGACTGTGGTTCTTGACTTTGCAAATGTGACTTTAAAACTTTGTGACCAATGAGCAGCTCGGCGTGCAGTTCATGCCAGTCTCAGGTGGTGGGCTTGTTTTCGGAGTGGCTCAGGTGGATGAGGACAGCATGCTGAGGAGCGGTCGTGGAGCCTGGAGATCCCCAAGCATTGAGCCAGGTCTGAATAACCCTCCCCCCGGGGCATGGCATCTCTGGAAAAGAGCACCATGCAAACAAGGGAAAGCCTGAACACAATTAAATAAACAAGATCCTATCAATGCAATGCAGACTTGTTCCGATGCCCCTGTGGAAGGGCTTGCAGAGACAGCCTCCTCCAAATGCTTTTCTGGGTCATGTATTCCTTCTTTGAGGATGCAGGGAATGCTTGTTTGTGGCAGCACTTTCCTGAGTGCACGCTGTTAAGATACAAGGTTTTTAAAAAGAGTATGCTTTAAAATAAGAAGAAGAAAAAGAAGGAGGAGCAGCAGCTCTAGCAGGACGCTGTGTGAATGGCTGTAGAGGCAGGTCTCGGAGCCGCGGGGCTGGTCAGGCGGTCTTGGTGCCGCTCTCTGCCTCCTTCACGCTCCACAGCTCCTTGTGCTGCTTGCGGCCGAAGCCCTCGTCGTAGTTGCCTTTGCTCTTGAAGAGCTGCTGGAAGTGCGGTTTGCAGTAGAACTGCCCGTGGAGCGCCGCGTAGCTGCCCAGGCTGCAGGGAGACAGAACAGGAGGGGTGAGCCGCAGAGCAACAAGAACAGCGAGGGCTGGACACCAAGCCCGGAGAGCAGGAGGGCTGGACACTGGGAGTGAACACCATGAGGACTGTATGCTCGGAGTGAACAGTGGAACTGGGAAAAGGAGGGAGGTGGGGGAGTGGAGAGGGGGGTGAGTGAGGGATGCAGTGGACTCCCCTCAGCTTGGTGTTGCAGTGTGGAGAGGGGGTGGAGGTATGCAGTGGACTCACCTCAGCTTTGTGTTGCAGTGTGGAGGAGTGGAGAGGGGGTGGAGGGATGCAGTGGACTCACCTCAGCTTGGTGTTGCAGTGTGGAGGAGTGGAGAGGGGGTGGAGGGATGCAGTGGACTCACCTCAGTTTGGTGTTGCAGTGTGGAGTGGAGAGGGGGTGGATGCAGTGGACTCACCTCAGCTTGGTGTTGCAGTGCTTGCAGCAGAAGCAGGACGAGTGGAAGACGTTCTTGTCGGCGACGAGGCGCTCCATGGGGTACACAGTCTTCTCACAGGAGGCACAGAGCTCCTTTGCCTGCGGCTTCAGGCTGAATGACTGCAAACACACAGATAGTCAATACTCACACCCACACCCACACAGAGTCAATACTCACACACACACACACACACACACACAGAGTCAATACTCACACCCACAGAGAGAGTCAATACTCATGGTCAGGTCACACACCCTCACTCCCTTCAATGGAATTTTATAGTAGCCCCAACACTGCCGACTAGTCCTCCTCACCCCCCCCCCCCCCGACTCCCCTCACCCCCCCGACTCCCCTCAGTTCGAGGACATATATGCCGGCATGCCAATACATATTAAATAGATTAGCTCAGAGGTCTGTTTACCATCTTTTGCATCTGCATCAGGATTAATATATATGAGAGAGAGAGAGTACCTTGGAGCGCTGCACTGCTTTGTCGCTGGAGGTTGTGCTGTTGTCCTGCAAGGAGAGAGACAATGAGGGTTAGGTTAACAGAAACACAGTCTCACTCACAGCGACCATCACAATCACTGGACAGCCAGCGAGAAAGGGGTGAGAGATCCAGAGTCCTGTCCTGTTAAATTCAGCACAACTGGCAGCCCTGCTAGGCAGAGGCCTGGGACCAGAATCCCTGGGAGCTGGAGAGGGCGAAACCCGAGCGGTCAGCCCATGACAATGAACAGCAGGACGGGGACAGATTTGCCTGTGGGTCACGGTCAGGCTTCTGCCCTGGTAACCGGAGTGGAAAAGCTTCGACAGGGCTGATGTCAGGTCATGACGTGCAGTACGGGTTCGGTGACACCCCGTTACGGTTCAGTGCTAAATAGCAGTGCTGGGGAGGAAGTGGTTTAAGACAGCACTTCCTCACAGATCAAATGTCACACTCCTCCCCAGCACTGTGCACAGAGGCGGACGAGCTTCGAAATGAGACAACGCTCCCTAGGGAGTATAAACTCGTGGAGCACGTCTGATCACTCTGGTTTTCTATTCATCTACTGAGTTCTGTCAGTGTACGAAATCAAGTGTCACCCCGATTGCACACTAATAGGCTGCCCTCTGGGCGCCTGCACGCTGACTGCTCCAGCTTGCTTACCACTGAATTTGCTGGTTCCTGTAAATGCTGGTTTCTGCTGATCAGCTGCCTGTAAGCGTGACCACCATGAAACCTGCTTGCAGTTCTTTAACACAGCACAAGTTCCTGTACAGAGATAGCTGTGGGAGTTTGAAGGTTTCACAGAGTGAACCACACCAGCGCTGCTCTGAGCTCTTACCTGCAAGCTCTCTACAGAGCGAGAACGAGGCTGCACTGTCGAGAGGTCAAAAGCCAACAGCGACCTCGACACCCACAACTGCTGGTATAGCAGTGCACAGCATTCCTCTCTCTTAGCCTGACTCAGGCTCTGCCCACAGTTCCACATCCTGTTTATGAAGGTAGCTGACGAGCTCCTGTTTGTTTTTACTGGTAGCGTCAAGTTACGAACATTCAAATCACTTCTGTGGCTTCCTGAACCCTGTGGTTTCGGGTGATGCGAGTGTGGCGAGATTACCAGAAGTGATCTTTGTATAAAACAGTTATTTTAGTGATACTTATTGAGTGGAATTAATACAACAAGTCCAGGTTATTGAAAAATCTGTCAAGTTTACAAATACAATATTACTGTTCATCTTTGAAAAACACACCATTTTAAATTCAAGTTACTGTCACCAAATCTAAAGATCTGGCCCATTTAATGTAGCGAGACGCTACCCTGCCTGCTCTTAAAAGGAGCCTCTTGCTTTCCTGTCTCCCCGTGCCATGTAAAGCGAAGCTGTTCCTCCTTTTGTCATTTAAATGGGAGTTTTGTTTTGTGCCCCAGAGTTAAGCGGAAGGTAAATGGAAATACTAATGGAAAGTTATTTCTGGTACGTATTCTTGCATGTTGTTGATGGAAAGCACATGAACTTAAACTGTCCATCACGACATCTGAATGGGCAGGAGCTGGATTTCTTTTTTTTTTTTATTTAGTTGTTGCCAATTATTTTTATTATTTTCTCCCCAATTTGGAATGGCCAATTATTATTTCAGCTCACCGCTACCACCCCTGCGCTGACTCGGGAGGGCAAAGGCGAACACACAGTCCTCCAAAACGTGTGCCGTCAGCCGACCGCTTCTTTACACACTGCAGACTCACCATGCAGCCACCAAGAGCTATAGCGTCGGAGGACAACGCAGTCCTGGGCAGCTTACAGGCAAGCCCGCAGGCGCCTGGCGCGGCTGAGCCGAGGACACCCTGGCCGACCTAAGCCCCCCCTCCGGGCGCCGCCCCCTGGAAGCTACTGTCCTCGGTCAGCAAAGGAATAGCCTGGACTCGAACTCGTGACGTCCAGACTATAGGGCACATCCTGCACTCCACACGGCGCGCCTTTACTGGATGCGCCACTCGGGAGCCCCAGGAGCTGGATTTCTAAACAGTAAACCGCTTCCCACTTTTCCGAGTGTACTGAACTGGGCTCCCAGGGTGACAGGACACTGCCGGAGAGAGATGTTTTTTCTCTGTTGACCAACATGCCCAGGTCCTGAAAACAGTGAAGAACCTTGTCTCCGTGTTCCAAGGCCTTTTCCCTGCAGGAAGCCCATCTACGCAGGGGTAGACGCGGAAGCCCATGCCTCCGAGATGCGCTGCCAGTTCTGCCACCACCACGGGGGACACACCGCGCGCCTGCACGGGGGACACACCGCCGGTCTGCACGGGGACGCACCGCGCGCCTGCACAAATGAGTCGATGACATCATTGTCCACAAGGCAGTTCAACTGTGGTGTCTTTAAAACGAGCAGAAGATATTCAAAACAGTTTGATGCAAATAAAAAAAAATTCAAATAAACTTTAAAAAGAGTTTATGCAAACAGGGAGAGCCATGTTAGTGTGGTGCTGTACGCTGCGGTTCAGAACACAACACGCCTGTGTGTTTCAAACAGGGGTATCACTGCCAGCAAAGTACAGCAAACTTATAAGAGACTCCCATTCTTCTACGGAACTTTTCACTTTGCAACTGAAAACAAGTGTGGGAGGAAACAAAACAGAGACACACACTTTTATTACAATTGCACAGAATGTTTGTAATCTTTACTGTGCAGCAATACAAACAGTTACAAAAAGAAATAAGGAAGACGCAGCGCCCTTTCTAAAGAGTCACGCCACGGTGTTGAGTAAGAGACAGCACGACCTTGTTGCAAAGCGTTCTCAAACATTTCACTTTACACAAATAAAACCTCAACGATGCTCCTTGCCTTATAAGTACATCCCTCAGTGAAGTCTCCTCCAGGCTGGTAGTTGAGATAAGAGATCAGACTTCCTCTGCGGTTCCCACAACCCCACAGGAAGAGCAACTTTATCAATCCGCTGCAACTTTACAGGGACACCAAGCAAGCCCCGACACACTCTGCACACAGGCAGGGGACACCAAGCAAGCTCCGACACACTCTGCACACAGCCAGGGACACCAAGCAAGACCTGACACACACTGCACACAGCCAGGGGACACCAAACAAGACCTGACACACACTGCACACAGCCAGGGGACACCACAGAGCTGCCCGTCACACAGTTACACACAGCCAGGGGAACAGAGGACACAGAGTTGAAATCTAGGAGGGGTGAGCCAGGATACAGAGTTGAAATCTAGGAGGGGTGAGCCAGGATACAGAGATGAAATCTAGGAGGGGTGAGCCAGGATACAGAGCTGAAATCTATGCATTCATGTGATTAGATAACAAATATCATCCCTGGATGAATGTTGGTTTAAAAAGCCGTTCTAGAAATAATTCAGGTGTTTTTTTTTTTTTTTTTCTTATCTAGTTGTATTCGGAGTTCGATTTGATTGGTCCTTGGGAAACTATGAGAGAGTTCCCATTGCAATCATTTTCAGAGAAAGTCTTCGATGAAATACTCTAGGAGTTGCTTTATATCTTAGATACAAAACCGTGAATTTCAGGAAGGAAGTGTAGACTTCTAAGACCCACAACGTGATGTTTGTTTCTTTATGGGGAACTTGCAGTTTTATTGCCAAGCGATTGAGAGAATTTCTTCTATTTAATATTTGAAGTTGTTTTGACCAATTGAACGCAATTACTGTTTGTTTTGGCATCTTGTACAAATAAACAATTATTGCTATATATATATATATATATATATATATATATATATATATATATATATATATATATATTCGATAGATAGATAGATAGATAGATATAAATCAACCTAAAGCTGAAAACTTTAAGTCAAAGGGGAATTAACTGCCTGCTGTTTGTTACAGCGTGTAAATCTGATGTTATCATCATGAAGTAGTAATGAATACTAATTGTTAAATCCCTTAATGATTAGAATAGAAATGTTGCTAAATACCCCCTACAGGGCAGTCCTGACTTCCTCCTATTGACGGCAATATGAAGCCACCTTCAATATTAAGGGCCCCCCTGTATTCAGTAAGAAGATCACCATCAGCAGTCAAGCCAATTACCTCTCTAATGAGACCAAACATACTGCAAAACTATCCGACCCTTGGGAGACTTGGATGCATAGGAGAAAACTAAAACACAGCTTAGTTAAATACTGACTAATATTCCCTGAGCAGCTAAGCCTTAAGGCAATATTTTGTTGGTCCCTTTTTAGCCAATAGTGAGGTTTCATTGTACTATATAAAAATCAGTCTGTGCATTTTGTTCTTTAAGTCTCTGCAACGCAAAAGCAGATGCTGAAAGAGGCTCCGATAGTGAATTGTACAGAAGGGCCTCCTCTCAGTTCCTCTAACAGGCAGCTCTGTGTGTGTGTGCGTGTATGTACAGGGGTGTGTGCGTGCATGTGTTTGTTAGTGTATGCGTGTGTGGCTGTGTGCATGCGTGTGGCTGTGTGTGTGGGTGTGACAATGACAAGTTCTGTTTTAACATCTTGTAAAAAGTCCAATTCAGACGCATCAGATCTACAAGAGCCAGACACTGGTATTGGCATGGCTTCCCACAGGAGTGAATTTGCAGTAAGAAACAAAGCTTCAGTTACTTTATTGCTGTTCATAAGTTCCTAACGAAGGGGGTTCAATACGCTTCAAAACAGAAAAGCAGCTGGTGTGCCAAGCCTCCCGTCCACCCCGACATCATCTCAGAAACACACTGAACAGCAGCACTGGGGGGAATTAAAACAGTGAGGAAAACAAGGCACACCGTTTAACCCAGGACAGATTCAGAGACGCCTAGCCAGTGTGCAGAACCCTGCTCTGGGTGTGTCTCTGAAAGGGAGAGACAGGAGAGGAGGGCCATGCAGCAGGTACAGCAACACTGAAACGGACTCCCCTGTGCTGTGGCTCCTGCGGGGAGGAGGGTGGGGTGAAGAGACCCTCTGGAGACCCCCGGGGTCCCACACAATGGCCGGCGGAGAACCTGCCTGAAGGGGTACGTGTTTCCACCCAAAAAACTGGTGTTCCAAATCTCTCTGCTTCGGTTAAATACTCAGACTGGGCTCACAGCTCCAGTGCCTTCATCAGCCCCCTGCCTGTTCGAAAGTCAGGCACATTTCAGATTACTAACTCGGTTCAGATTCACAATTGTTCCACAAGCTCAACGATGAAGAGATTTGGAGCTCCACAGAATTTAGATGCAATCTTGTGTTGTGCATCGGCGTCCCTGTCACGGGTCTTCCTGCTTGACCGGGCGGTGAACACGTGATCCTGAGTTACAGGTGAGCAGATCAGACAGCTCGCAATCCAACACTCCACCATCCTGCCCTCTACTCCAGGGGCTTTCCTGTCAGCTCATCAGCGGTAGAGCTGGCAGGAACATCCACACAAGAAACTACCGTGTGTCTGACCACAAAAACGAACACAACTCCATCTCCTTGGAAACCGGCAGGCAGTCACTTGACCAGAGACCTCGGAATCTGCGACGGTCACATGGGTACATGCCACCTTACACAGCAATGTAATGTAATATACAGCAGAACAGCGAATCTGCCAAACCCATCCTCTTTAAAACAGTGAAGAACCTCCTACATCCAGGGAACACACATCAAATCTGGCTACTGCAAACACGGACTGCTGACAATCAAGCCTTGTTCTACAGTGTTTCACAGAAGATACACGATTACACAGTTTTGAAACTTTCTGCAGCTCCGTATACTGTTACTGTAATTCGAATTGATAATGTAGATTGATGAGTTCTATGCAATTGCAATGTTTCATTTGTGATGATGAGGGTGCCTGTTTACCAGTGCAATGCCCCATCCTGCAAGGTGAGAAGATCTGCTTGATGCCCTGGAGAAACACGCTGGGAAGCGCGATGCTACCGTGCAATGGAGCTATCCTGTTGGCAAAACTTAAATGTGCATCCCAGCCTTCATTAACATCAACAAGAACAGACTGCAAGATCGCTGTCAGTGCAACGTTTATGAAATGTGCATAAGAAACAGTCACAAGCGTGTAAACTGGAAGAGTCACTAAAAAGCTGCTCTGTGTTGGGGGGGGGGGGGGGGGGCCCGCACCAAGCTGAAGGAGAAACTTCACTAACTGTCAACAGAGAGTCTGCTGGACTCTCAACAATACGATTCAGATATTGGAGTTATACCAGCTTGTTCTGCACACTGCCTGGGTGAAAGCAGCAGAACACGCGCACACACACACACACACTCACACACTATCTCAGCTACTCACAAAGATCCAGACACCCAGCACTTTAATCTAAGCCCTTGAGGAATCTCTGAACCTGCAGCTTCACTGTAGATCAGCCAGCCAGACGCCAGCAATAAAACATGGGTGTGTGTTGCAGAGAGAGAAGCAGGTGTGTTTAGAACAGCCAGTGAAATTAAAAATCAACAGTAAATTGCATTCCAGATCACCCTCTATACATGGCGTTCGAACACGGTTTAGAAAACAGCAGAAACCTTCCACAGCTTACAGACCGTTGTGGAAAAGTCAGCCCACCCCCACCCTCCGTCTGCTATTCAGTGCCACGCCAGCCACTCGCCGGCCTCAAACCTCACTCTATGTGATGAGAACTATGGACGGTAGTGGGGTCACCACGGCACTATCCTGTTAAAAATGACCATCCACTTTGAAGCGATCCCACCGATTGGACACACACAAATCATTTCAGATGAAGGCGTTCCTTAAACATGCAGCAGAACACAGATCTGAGCTCTGACATCACTGCCTGCCTGAATCACTGCGGTCAACCACAGGGCTTGTGCAAGATAGTTTTGAGCCGTTAGTACCAGCGCTTAGTTACTTTACCACATGTGCTAATCATGCTTTAACTCGGAAATAATGGCTCTATGAAGAAATCTGTGCAGTC
Source organism: Acipenser ruthenus (assembly GCF_902713425.1). Taxonomy (NCBI): domain Eukaryota; kingdom Metazoa; phylum Chordata; class Actinopteri; order Acipenseriformes; family Acipenseridae; genus Acipenser; species Acipenser ruthenus. The sequence goes on along the minus strand of NC_081216.1, from coordinate 9,562,728 downwards.
GAAATGTTTTTGTATTTTCAGCCTGGAGTGAGAATAGCCATGTTCACTTTGCTCTAAGAACTAGCCCTCAAAACTCTGCCAAGTTCTGTGCTAGGTGCCTATTTTAAACGGCTCCTGACAGTATGTGAAGGTGTTTTTCTAGGTGAAAGTGTTGTTATTGTTGGCAAATGTTATGCCAAAGAAATTTACTAAATGTCAAAATAAATGCAGTTATTGGGCCCAACAACTTTGTCTTGGTGAAACCGTGTCTAGTGACGTCGATAAAAGAACGATCCCTGCACCACATAACCATCGCTAAACAAGCCTCCATAAAGACTTGCATTGCTTACATTAGATAAAGAAGCGCTCACGAATATCCTCCATGAAAACAGCAGCAAGGCTCGTTAAATACCAAACATCGGCGGCAATGCCTTATGCATCAGCATTACTACGAACCTCATGAACAAAGACAAAACTGCATTCAACAATACACGAGTATAAAACGACACGAAGCGTCTACTGTACGCAGGTCCCAATAGTGCAATTCACAGTAAAATCTCGGGCCAGCTATCATGCTGGGAGTTTCAAATACATTTCCGTTCTAGACTTGATGCGCATCAGTAAGGAAGTGCTTGCACTCATAATGACTTGTTATGGTGCTCTTAAGATAAGAACTGAGCTTTGTGGACCGAACGGTATCATCACCACCCTGTCGATCACTGCGCACTACTGTGGACACAAACAGAGGGAGGATCCGTGAAAACAAGATGCGCTCGCACTCAGAATAAAAAGAGGCACATTCTGAAAGCTTATTGTTTTATTAAAAAACCTTATTTTACAAACAAATTCATTGGTTGCACTTCTAGTGTGTGCAATAATTGATTATCGTACCATAGGCTTGGGGGCGGTAATGTTACCAGTTAATAATAATAATAATAATAATAATAATAATAATAATAATAATAAAATTCTCCACGGAAGTCGCTCCCTTTGTTGCAGAATCGATTACAATAAAGCGCCGTGTCAAACCCCTCTTTAAGGACTTGTGGTAAACATAAGTGTTTGCGTCAGGACCGAAAAAATACAGAGATCAGTCGAAAACGTACTGTGAAAAATGCACGGCCCTCCAAGATATGAAATAGTCCAAACCGACCGTTCGGTCTTTTCATGGTGCTAGTCTCAGCGGTACCAGCAGTCATGTTGCTGAAGCTGTGCCCGCATCATGTCGGTCTTCCTCGTACACGATGATTGATAACGCGGCAGCACCAGCGCCAATCCCTCACTGTGGCATGTTGAAATACTGATCAAATACCCAAACCCAGAACCAAACGCATTACTACTCCACCCGCCTAATTGTACGGTTTTAACCCCCATTTTAGTGTTTCATATATATATATATATATATATATATATATTAATCGCATTTCAAAGCATACATCTTTGTTATTCATTGGCCGTGCATTTTTTAAATACCTGTGTTTAAGAAGACTTATAAAATAAAAAGCACCGCTCTTAATCTGTACGTGCTACAGCTGTGCATTCTATTGAAAAGCTCCATACAATAGAACGATCCCAAGCCGATGAACACAACCCCACTCAAAAAAGGGGGGGGGGGGCATTTCTTGCTGGACCGCTGCATTAAAAACCACTCACCATGCCTCTTCTTATCGCTGAGAAATAAACCCCGAGAATAGCGCTTGATGTTAAGGTGTGGGCTGCTTTGTTTGTTTGTTTTTTCCTCTTTTTTTCTGCCGCTTCAGCGTTCTCTGCAGAGAGTCCTCTGACAGCAAGTACCTGCTTCCTGTGCGTGTGCTGTCTGTCTCTCGTTGTCTTTCTCTCGTGCGCTGGAAGCCGCTTTTTGATTAACAGGATGTTGCCTGCGATTGGCTCGCTAGAACTCCCCCCTCCACTTCTGTGCGCCTCTTGGCTCCACAACATGAAGCAGCCTTCGCATCGTATCTTCACAGTGAAACTGCTCGGACATCATTTCAAGCACAGCAGCTGGCACCCTGTTTCACTCATACGCTGCACAGCGCAGATTAGCTTTTGTATTGTAGTCGAAACGACATTTTGAATCCAATATAGTTTTGCACTGGTTTAAAATATGTAACCAGTACCTGGCTGTGTTTTGCCACACAGAGCCCAGTACCTGGCTGTGTTTTGCCACACAGAGCCCAGTACCTGGCTGTGTTTTGCCACACAGAGCCCAGTACGTGTGATTTACCCAGCTTGCTGGTACTTATCCTGCTCTCACTACTCTGTTATACCCTTTGATGGAAAGAATGATTTTGAAAAATGACATCTTCTAGTTCTCATTCTACAAGAAACAACTGAGCACAGTGCAACGACCTAACCCAGTGTCTTAATTGCAGTAATACACAAATGCTGTGTGTGCTGGACAGAGCGATCTTTAGCAAACATATTTCCCATCTTTGATGCAGCTGGTGTCTTTTTCATTGAAAACATTTTAAAGAAATCGTGCAGCTCTACGCAGCGTGTGTTCAATCGTTTACCGGGAGCAAACTTGTTTCTTTTTTCAGGTCGAAAAAGTCCCCTGGGTCGACATTGTCTATACCTTTACAATTTTGAATGCTTGAATCAGATCGCCGCGTAGTCTTCTTTGTTCAAGACTGAATAGATTCAATTCTTTGAACCTGTCTGCATATGACGTGCCTTTTAAACCCGGAATAATTCTGGTCACTCTTCTTTGCACTCTTTCTAGAGCAGCAATATCCTTTTTGTAACGAGGTGACCAGAACTGAACACAGTATTCTAGGTGAGGTCTTTACTAATGCATTGTAAAGTTTTAACATTACTTCCCTTGATTTAGATTCAACACTTCTCACAATATATCCAAGCATCTTGTTGGCCTTTTTTATAGCTTCCCCACATTGTCTAGATGAAGATATTTCTGAGTCAACATAAACTCCTAGGTTTTTTTCATAGATTCCTTCTTCAATTTTAGTATCGCCCATATGATATTTATAATGCACATTTGTATTGCCTGCGTGCAGTACCTTACACTTTTCTCTATTAAATGTCATTTGCCATGTGTCTGCCCAGTTCTGAATGCTGTCTAGATCATTTTGAATGACCTTTGCTGCTGCAACAGTGTTTGCCACTCCTCCTATTTTTGTGTCGTCTGCAAATGTAACAAGTTCGGCTGTGGTACACCACTGGTTACCTCACTCCATTTTGAGGTTTCTCCTCTAATCAGTACTTTCTGTTTTCTACCTGTTAACCATTCCCTAATCCATGTGCATGCATTTCCTTGAATCCCTACTACGTTCAGTTTGAGAATTAATCTTTTATGCAGGACTTTGTCAAAAGCTTTCTGGAAATCTAAATAAACCATGTTGTATGCTTTGCAATTATTCATTGTCGATGTTGCATCCTCAAAAAAATCAAGCAGGTTAGTTAGACACGATCTCCCTTTCCTAAAACCATGCTGACTGTCTCCCAGGATACTGTTACTATATAGGTAATTTTCCATTTTGGATCTTATTATAGTTTCCATAAGTTTACATATAATAGAAGTCAGGCTTATTGGTCTGTAGTTACCTGGTTCGGTTTTGTCTCCCTTTTTGTGGATCGGTATTACGTTTGCTATTTTCCAGTCTGTCGGTACAACCCCTGTGTCAAGAGGCTGTTGCATGATCTTGGTTAGCAGTTTGTAAATAACTTCTTTCAGTACAATTGGGAGGATCTCATCCAGCCCAGGGGGTTTGTTTATTTTAAGAGCTCCTAGTCCCTTTAACACTTCTGCCTCTGTTATGCTAAAGTTATTTAAAACTGGATAGGAACAGGTCGACATTTGGGGCATGTTGTCCGTATCCTCCTTTGTAAAAACTTGTGAAAAGTAATCATTTAATATATTTTCTATTTTTTTCTCTTCGTCTGTGATTTTGCCATTTGTATCTCTTAGACATTTAACCTCTTGCTGTTATAATATTGGAAAAAAGAATTTGGAAATGGTTTTAGCCCCCTTAGCAATGTTCATTTCTATCTCTCTCTTGCCTTTCTAACTTCCTTTTTGACTTGCTTTTGCAGTTCCAAATACTCTTTCTGTGTACTTTGTTTTTGGTCCCTTTTAAACGCTCTGTAAAATGCCTTTTTTCGCTGAATATTTTTTTCAGTGGATGTTTTCTCTATTTTACTCCAATCTACTTCTGTTAGTCTCTGTTTCATACCTTCGTAGTTTGCTTTTCTAAAATTGTAAACCTTAGCTTTAGTCATTACTTTTGGGGTTTTAAAAAATACTTCAAATGAGACCATGTTGTGGTCTGGGTTTGCCAATGGCTCTCTGACCTCTGTTTTAGTTATTCTGACTTTGTTATTTGAAAAGACTAAATCAAGGCATGCCTCCCCTCTAGTCAGTGCCTTGACAAATTGCGTTAGGAAGCAGTCATTTGTCATTTCCACCATTTCAATTTCGTCCGTTGTGCTCCCCACCGGATTCTCCCATTTTATACAGGGGAAGTTGAAATCCCCCATTAGTATGGCTTCTCCTTTTCTACACGCATTTCTAATGTCATTGTATAACAGATTATTTTGCTCAGCGTCTGAATTTGGCAGTCTATAGCATGTTCCTATTATTATGCCCTTTGAATTTTTATCCATTATTCTGACCCATATTGATCCTGCATTGTTTTTTTCTTCCAGATTTAACACCTGAGCTTCAAGACTATTTTTGATGTATAGCGCTACCCCTTCTGTCCTGCCTGTCTTTCCTATACAGTGTATACCCACTAATATTATATTTGTCTCCATCACTCTCGGATAACCAAGTTTATGTAACACCTATCACATCATAGTTACTTGTTAATGCAGTAGCTTCAAGTTCTAACATTTAGTTTCTGATACTTCCAGCATTTAGATAAATACATTTAATGGCTGTCTTACCTGAGCTGTTGCCCTTGTTTTGATGAGGTCTCCCTTCTGTTTTTTTGTTGATTTCTCCTCCTAATCTTGTATCCAGTAACCAATCAAGCTAGGTGCCTTTAAACCTGCCTCTCTCTACACTGTGCCGCACTAGAGTTTACCTCCTCATGCCCTAACTGCTCCTCATTTCATAAGAAACTTGAGTAAGATGTAAGGATTAAAACAGAAACACACATTCTCCACTGTTCAGCATTAGTGAGCGTTGCTGCACAGCACTATCCACTGCATCACAGCCTTCATTGCAAACATATGTGGGGAGGCTTCCATTACAGAGCCGGTCTCGGATGAGGGAAAGCTGCTCTGCACAGTCCACATGAGATTCCTGGGAATCCTGAGCACATTCCTGCCACCCAGACACTGTAACATTGTAGCCAGTAACGAGCAGAAGAAAGGGCCGTCTTTAAACAGCTTCAGCATTATGAGACTGGAGGAACATTACAATGTGCTTTAGAGATGGCAGTCACATAACAAAATGAAAGGGAACATTACCTTAAACTGAAGCAGAGAATGTGGCATTGCTACAGATACACCCCATGGTAGTTTCATTCCCAGTGTAGCCACATACTGGAGTAAATATTTCATTACCCTAACCCTGGTCCTTTAGTACCAAGGGGTTCTGATTAAATTAGACATCCTCTTAATTAACAAAATAAATACAAAACTCTGCTTTAAAGTGGCTAGATAGAGACAACAATTCTAAACATCTCTGAGATAAAAACCTGTAAGCAAAAACATTTATGAATTGGATGCAGATGTGATCAAAATCTACAAACACGTGTCAAAAAAGCAAAGTAACAGCACACAACAGACCAGACCGCGAACGCTTTTCATTCAAACCAGTAAGAAACAGTTCAGGCGAGGCTGACAGAATGTCAGTTGTTTATTTTGAGACATTATTGATTTTTATTCCAGCAGATTTATACCAGATCTTCAAAGCTCTCAGATTAGGGCTAGCAGCATCCTGCCAGTAATTACAGCTGTTAGCGTGGCAGCTGAGTCCTGTTTAGAGTCTGGGGATGAGATACAGCTTCCCTGGTATCTGACAATAATGAAACTGACAGTAAAGATGTTTCTCTTCAGCTTTCTACACGTAAAGGAGCAAACTCTCCCTGTTCCAGTCCCTTCCAGTGGCGCTAGCCATTATCAAACCGCTAGCGCTGGTCTCACTGAGGGTGCTGTTCATGTATTTACTTACTTCAGCAACAGAACCCTTATTAGGAGGAAGCAGACCGTCCAGACAAGGTCAGCGACCAGCCGCTAATCACCGCCTCTAATCTGTGATTACAAACAGGTAAACAGTGCCTTTATTATCATTATTTTAAACATGCCAAGTCCTTCACTCACAGATTTATTTACCTTTTCAATGTTTTTTTCAAGGTCTCTAGCGTGTGGCAGTGCCCTGCGATGGAGCGTCCTGATTGAAGTGGTGGATAGGGGGCTGTGGTGCCGTGCAGTGTCCTGATTGAAGTGGTGGACAGGGGGCTGTGGTGCCGTGCAGTGTCCTGATTGAAGTGGTGGACAGGGGGCTGTGGTGCAGTGGAGGAGTGTCCTGATTGAAGTGGTGGACAGGGGGCTGTGGTGCTGTGCAGCGTCCTGATTGAAGTGGTGGACAAGGGGCTGTGGTGCAGTGGAGTACCCTGATTGAAGTGGTGGACAGGGGGCTGTGGTGCTGTGCAGCGTCCTGATTGAAGTGGTGGACAAGGGGCTGTGGTGCAGTGGAGTACCCTGATTGAAGTGGTGGACAGGGGGCTGTGGTGCTGTGCAACGTCCTGATTGAAGTGGTGGACAGGGGGCTGTGGTGCTGTGCAACGTCCTGATTGAAGTGGTGGACAGGGGGCTGTGGTGCAGAGGAGGAGTGTCCTGATTGAAGTGGTGGATAGGGGGCTGTGGTGCAGTGGAGGAGTGTCGTGATTGAAGTGGTGGATAGGGGGCTGTGGTGCAGTGGAGTACCCTGATTGAAGTGGTGGACAGGGGGCTGTGGTGCAGTGGAGGAGTGTCCTGATTGAAGAGGTGGACAGGGGGCTGTGGTGCAGTGGAGGAGTGTCCTGATTGAAGTGGTGGACAGGGGGCTGTGGTGCTGTGCAGTGTCCTGATTGAAGTGGTGGACAGGGGGCTGTGGTGCCGTGCAGTGTCCTGATTGAAGTGGTGGACAGGGGGCTGTGGTGCAGTGGAGGAGTGTCCTGATTGAAGTGGTGGATAGGGGGCTGTGGTGCAGTGGAGGAATGTCCTGATTGAAGTGGTGGACAGGGGGCTGTGGTGCAGTGGAGTACCCTGATTGAAGTGGTGGATAGGGGGCTGTGGTGCCGTGCAGTGTCCTGATTGAAGTGGTGGACAGGGGGCTGTGGTGCTGTGGAGGAATGTCCTGATTGAAGTGGTGGACAGGGGGCTGTGGTGCAGTGGAGGAGTGTCCTGATTGAAGTGGTGGACAGGGGGCTGTGGTGCAGTGGAGTACCTTGATTGAAGTGGTGGATAGGGGGCTGTGGTGCCGTGCAGTGTCCTGATTGAAGTGGTGGACAGGGGGCTGTGGTGCAGTGGAGGAGTGTCCTGATTGAAGTGGTGGACAGGGGGCTGTGGTGCTGTGCAGTGTCCTGATTGAAGTGGTGGACATGGGGCTGTGGTGCAGTGGAGGAGTGTCCTGATTGAAGTGGTGGACAGGGGGCTGTGGTGCTGTGCAGCGTCCTGATTGAAGTGGTGGACAGGGGGCTGTGGTGCTGTGCAGCGTCCTGATTGAAGTGGTGGAGAGGGGGCTGTGGTGCAGAGGAGGAGTGTCCTGATTGAAGTGGTGGACAGGGGGCTGTGGTGCAGTGGAGTACCCTGATTGAAGTGGTGGACAGGGGGCTGTGGTGCTGTGCAGCGTCCTGATTGAAGTGGTGGACAGGGGGATGTGGTGCAGAGGAGGAGTGTCCTGATTGAAGTGGTGGACAGGGGGCTGTGGTGCAGTGGACTCATTCACTAGCTCTGAAACCTATCACCTCTGGAGGCTTGCAGCCTGGCCAGCACAAAGCCAGCACCCAATTCAGAACACTCCCCAGTCTCTGCGCTGAGAGGCCGGGACGGAATGTCATGTCAGGTTTGGGATGTAATCCAGCAAGACGTTCTGTAGAGACAGGAACACAACTGTGCCATCACAATGAAAAACACATGGATCTAAATAGCAGTTTAAATGCTGCAGACTATCTGTGTGTGTGTGTGTGTATGTCGGGGGGGGGGGGGGGGGGTTGTGTATGTGTGGGTGTGTGTGTGTGTATGTGTGGGGGGGTGTTTGTGTATGTGTGTTTGTGTTTTTCTTTAACACTGGACCACATTGCAGCTAAGCAACATGAATAATCGACAACATACAGGAGCAAAAACAGCAGCTACCAGGTCCTGCAGTGTGCTGGGGGTGTGTTCAGACAGCAGCTACTAGGTCCTGCAGGGTGCTCCCCAATGCAGTCCACTGTACAGCAATGGCCAAAAGTTTTGCATCACCTAGAATTTTAGGATTGAGATCAACTACGTGAACATAATTTAGATATTTTATTTAACATCATGTAATCAAAGAAACTACAAAATTATATTACAAAAGTCTACCGGAAGCCACAATAGTACAGTATCATTTTTCAATTGTTGTCAGTTTTCCGTTAAGTATATGGGAAAACTACAAAGAGCGGTGTGTAATTCAATATGTTAACGTAACATTATTCGGCAGGTTTCATTCGACTTTATGAAGCAAAATGTGTTAATTATTAGGGTGAAGCAAAACTTTTTTTTTTTTTAAATTTAGTTGTTGCCAATTTTTTTTTTTTTTATTATTTTCTCCCAATTTGGAATGGTCAATTATTTTTAGGCTCAGCTCACCACTACCACCCCTGCGCTGACTCGGGAGCGGCGAAGACGAACACACAGTCCCCCAAAACATGTGCCGTCAGCCGACCACTTCTTTACACACTGCAGACTCACCGTGCAGCCACCCAAGAGCTACAGCGTCAGAAGACAACGCAGCTCTCGGGCAACTTACAGGAAAGCCTGCAGGCGCCCGGCCAGACCACAGGGGTCGCTGGTGCGCGGTGAGCCTAACCCACCCCCACCCCGGGCGCTGCCCCCTGGGAGCTCCCGTCCTCGGTCAGCAAAGGAATAGCCTGGACTCGAACTCGTGACGTACACACTATAGAGCACATCCTGCACTCCACACGGAGCGCCTCTACTGGATGCGCCACTCGGGAGCCCCTGGGTGAAGCAAAACTTTTGTCCATAGCTGTAGTTCAGGGAGAAAACAACAAGTGTGTGTACGTGTGCATGTCTTTGTAGTACTGTGCCCCCTAGTGGCTGAAGAGACCCACTGTAAAGGGAGACTGCTCCTCCAGTCTTAATTCAGGAGTACAGCACTGATCTGTAAACACTGCAGCCATCTTACCACACCCAAGTTCTGCAGCCGCACACATTGCTTACATAGCGTTGTATAGCGCTTATTGTTGATTTCTTACTGCTTAGAGACATACCTGACAAGTCTCCCTGCATACAAAATTTCTTAAAAATAAAATGCATTTTCATACGTTTGCTGTGTGTATGACTCTTTACACTTCTTCAATGAAGATGGGGAAAAGTTCATTACTGAGTTGGGAGCGTTTTATTGAAACCAATATAATTTAGACTTTTTTTTTTCTGTATATATAAATACTACAACAGTAGTATTTATATATATATTTAAAGTCAATAACATTATTTTAACTGATACCTTATGAACCTAAAATGAATACTTACTGCAGGCAAAGGCTGAACAGCGTTTAAATGGTTTAAATGAAGAGAGAATTTAATACACAAACTACAGCAGGAGAGGTTTTGTTGGGTGTGCTAAGATGGCTGCTTCAAACTTCAACCCTTGCCATAGCCTGACAGTGTCATGTGCGATTTAGTGTTTATAGATCAGTGGGGTACAGTCACGTGACTCCACATTGCACATGCTCAGTTCACAGGGATCCCTCCACTTTAAAACACCTCCAGTGAAGTACATGTGGGACCTGTGTACAGTTTACAGAATCTGATCTGCTGCTTTTCCGTCAGCCGATCGCTTCTTTTCACACTGCAGGCCCGCCATGCAAGCCACCTCAGAGCTACAGCGTCGGAGGACAACGCAGGTCTGGGCATCTTACAGGCAAGCCCGCAGGCGCCTGGCCAGACTACAGGAGTCGCTGGTGCACGGTGAGCCGAGGACACCCTGGCCGACCTAAGCCCCCCCTTTGGAGCTCCCGTCCACGGTCGGCAATGGAATAGCCTGGACTCAAACCGGTGACCCCCAGGATATAGGGTGCATCCTGCGCTCCACGCGGAGCACCTTTACCAGAATGTGCCAATCTAACCCACAAATCTAGATTATTCAATAAGAAAAAAAACATATTTAATTAAATTTCCAGTTATTATTTACATAAAATATAACAATGACTATCCTTAACCCTTTAAGCTACAAGGGACCCATGTGTCCCACAAATACAAATGATGAGGTGATGCACGAAACAGGGTTCAAATGTACTGACAGGTTGGATCTAGCCATCCAAATTGTCAGCTTCCTTGTGTCAGTTTTTTGTACAAATGCTCAATTCCTTGTGTACCTCCTGGGGTGAATGAACCCAATTCAATGTAAACTTGTGGAGCTCTCCCAGGGGAACACTCTCTAACAGTGACAGTGAATGACAGCATGTTGGTTCCTGCAGGTCCCACGGGCACACACCTAGCATTACAAGCTCTGCATCCAGTCCTGGGTTTAGAATTACCCCCAATCACATTACTCAAATAGAGTTTATAAATCATTGATAAATTGTGCCTCCCTTTTAGCTACATGAGCAACTCCAGCTAGTGGCCCTACGGACTCGCTGCAATGCCTTAGCCATGCTGTGATGAGACGAGCGATCAGTTCATTCAGAGGGTTACCAGGCGGTTGATTGTGATCGTCGGTCAATTCAATAACCTAAGCATGTTGTGAATGCCAGGACTGGAGTCACATGGTACTAAGATACTGGCACAGCGCTGTCCTGATGGGTTCAGAGCTGAGGTACTGGCACAGCGCTCTCCTGATGGGTTCAGAGCTGAGATACTGGCACAGCGCTCTCCTGATGGGTTCAGAGCTGAGATACTGGCACTGCGCTCTCCTGATGGGTTCAGAGCTGAGATACTGGCACAGCGCTGTCCTGATGGGTTCAGAGCTGAGATACTGGCACAGCGCTCTCCTGATGGGTTCAGACTCCTCCTCCCTCCTCGTCCTGAGCTGAGATACTGGCACAGCGCTCTCCTGATGGGTTCAGAGCTGAGATACTGGCACAGCGCTCTCCTGATGGGTTCAGACTCCTCCTCCCTCCCCCAGTCCTGAGCTGAGATACTGGCACAGCGCTCTCCTGATGGGTTCAGACTCCTCCTCCTCCCCCCGGTCCTGAGCTTGACACATGGGCTGAGGGAAGTCCTCTGCCTTGTCGCTCTCCAGCCAGTCCAGGAAGAAGCGGTCCTCGCTGGCCTCGCAGATGTTGTGCAGAATGCAGCAGGCGCGCAGCAGGCTGGACAGGATGTGGAGCTGGCAGTCGTTCCGCTTCAGGAGACACCTCCACCTCCCCTTCAGCCTCCCAAAAGCCCCTTCCGCCACCGCGTGAGCCCTGCCCAGCCTGGCGTTGAAGTCGCGCTGGGGGGCCGTCAGCTCCTCCCTGCCGGAGTAGGGTCTCATGAGCCAGGGCTTGAGAGGGTACCCCGAGTCCCCAGCAATCATGTAGCTCAGCGTGCAGCCACACAGCTCCTCGCTGTGGCTGGGGAACAGCGTTCCACTGCTGGCCTTCTGCCACATGCTGGACATGCGCAGGGCATGGGAGTCGTGGGTGTTGCCGGGGTGCCCCACAGACACGTCCCAGAACCTGCCCCTGTGATCCACGATGCCCTGCAGCACCACGGAATGCCAGCCCTGGGCGTTGTAGTAGTCTGCGTGGTTCTCCTCAGGTCCGATGATGGGGATGTGGGTGCAGTCGACGGCTCCAGCACACATTGGGAGCCCGCAGATCTCTCGGAATCCCTCGCTGGCTCTCTTGAAGTCAGCCTCGGTGGGCTTGCTGAGGAACTTGGGCTTCAGCACCCTGGTGATGGCCAGGCAGACGTCCCGGACGCAGCGGTACACCGTGGTGCGGCTCACGCCGAAGCGCTGGCCGATGCTGCGGTACTCCAGGTTGGTGGCGAAGCGCCAGAGCGCGATGGCAACCCGCTTCTCCACGCTCACCGGGTCTCTGAACTTGGTCTTCTGGTGCTCCAGCAGCGGCTGCAGCTCGGAGACGATGTAGAAGAAAGTGCTCTTCTTCATGCGGAAGTTCTCCAGCCAGTCGATCTCCGTGAAGCAGCCGAGCACCGTCTCCTGCCACCACTCCGTGCTGCGCTCCCTCGCCCACACCACCGGAGACCTGCGAGGCTTGGGCAGGATCCCCAGCAGCATCTGCAGCACGGCAAAGCAAGAGAAGCAATCAGCACTCACTGGCAACAGAGGCGACACACACTCACAGCACTGCGTTATTCAAACAAGAGGCGACACACACTCACAGCACTGCGTTATTCAAACAAGAGGCGACACACACCCACAGCACTGCGTTATTCAAACAAGAGGCGACACACACTCACAGCACTGCGTTATTCAAACAAGAGGCGACACACACTCACAGCACTGCGTTATTCAAACAAGAGGCGACACACACTCACAGCACTGCGTTATTCAAACAAGAGGCGACACACACTCACAGCACTGCGTTATTCAAACAAGAGGCGACACACACCCACAGCACTGCGTTATTCAAACAAGAGGCGACACACACTCACAGCACTGCGTTATTCAAACAAGAGGCGACACACACTCACAGCACTGCGTTATTCAAACAAGAGGCGACACACACTCACAGCACTGCGTTATTCAAACAAGAGGCGACACACACTCACAGCACTGCGTTATTCAAACAAGAGGCGACACACACTCACAGCACTGCGTTATTCAAACAAGAGGCCGACACACACTCACAGCACTGCGTTATTCAAACAAGAGGCGACACACACTCACAGCACTGCGTTATTCAAACAAGAGGCGACACACACTCACAGCACTGCGTTATTCAAACAAGAGGCCGACACACACTCACAGCACTGCGTTATTCAAAAGCAACAAGAACAAAAACACTAATCTAGACACTTCATAAAAGCATTCAAATACTTCTGCATTAAACATTTGAGTTTTGCTTAACCCTATGACTGTTGTCAAAGATACGCAGGCCAAACAGAGGGGTGAGCCTTAGTGTTTACCGCAGTATGTGTGCCGTTATAAAATTAGTAGAGGGCTTCTCGTGATGGGAATGTCACGTTTATACTTTCACAGTTCAATCTTGTTTTACACGCCTTTTTATTGTGAAATGCTTTCTTTTATTTTATTTTTTTTATAAATTTGAGTCGTTGCCAATTATTTTTATTATTTTCTCCCAATTTGGAATCGCCAATTAATTTATTATGCTCAGATCACCGCTTCCACCCCTGCACTGACGTGTGCCGTCAGCCGACCGCTTTTTTTCACACTGCGGACTCACCATGCAGCCACCCAAGAGCTACAGCGTCGGAGGACAATGCAGCTCTGGGCAGCTTACAGGCAAGCCCGCAGGCGCCCGGCCAGACTACAGGGATCGCTGGTGCGTGGTGAGCCGAGGACACCCAGTCCACCTAACCCTCCCTCCCCCCGGGCCGCGCTCGGCCAATTGTGCGCCGCCCCCTGGGAGCTCCCGTCCACGGTCGGCAAAGGAATAGCCTGGACTCAAACTCGCGACGTCCAGACTATAGGGCGCATCCGGCACTCTACGCGAGTGCTTTTACTGGATGCGCCACTCGGGAGTCCCTCTGTGAAGTGCTTTCTGATGGCTTTTCTATGAAAGAAGCTATATACAATAATAATTTAATTGATTTTCTGAGAGGGTACAAACATTCTCAGTAAAACGGTAAATAATGTTTAATCCTGAAGTTTAATCATTTAGGAAATTAAACAGCCACAGCCCCAGTACAGATGTGGACAGCCATTGCTGGATTCATAAGGCATCCTGATTCTAAACCTCAAATAGTTTAGAAGTTTGGACTGACAGGCATGGAGTGCTGAGGCTCAAAGTGTTGCCCTTCCTCAACGATTCCACTGGGGGGCAGTAAGGCACCATGTAAATAAAGTCATCACTTAAAAGTCTTCAAACACTTCTTTCTATTCTTGTCATGTAACTGTGAGGTTCAAAGGTTCATTAATTTATATACAAATCCGCCAATTTGTAATTGAGAGGAAGGTTCCAATGTACAACTCTGGACAAAAGTTTTGCATCACCTACAATTTTATGATTGAGACAAAATTTAAAAAAATAAAATAATTTAACATAATGTAATCAAAGAAATTCCAAAATGACATTTCAAAAGTCTACCGGAAGCCATAATAGTAGTCGTAGTTTCGAAACGTCACAGTTTTAAATTTGTCAGTTTTTATGGAAAACTACAAAGTGGTGTGTAATTAATTCAGTATGTTAAGTTAACGTAACATTACTTAGCAGGTTTCATTCGACTGCATGAAGCACAATGACGCAATTATATACGTGATGCTACGCTAGGATGCCATGTAACGCTAATAATATTATTGTAATTACTGCGGGGAAAGGCTTTTCGTTTTTATGGAGATTCCCGACACGACAGTTGCTTATCGCTCCTCCTAGACTGGGATGTTTCCTAGTGTGAACGGTGAAATGGGGGTCTGAATCAGCTTCGTACCTTCCTCCTCGCCCTCCTCCGCGCATTCAGCTCTGTAAAGAAACGGTGACACCGTTTGGAGCGCATCTGTTTGGCGGCGTCCAGCGACTGGCTCTTATACTGCATAACGTGCAAAACAATGCAAATAAACAGCACCGCGAGAAGCTCCGCCACATCCTCCATCTTCACAACAACAACACAACACGGTCTGTTTCCGGGTGAGGTCAAGGATAATAAAGAGCAGGACCGGACAGACTGAGCGGGGCTTAGATGGGAGCTCACTCTGCTAAATCTGTTGCAGAAACAAACACGTTGAATGGGCGTTTCGTGTAATGTCTACTGGATTTGTATATTTACTGTCGTTTTTAATGGTTGATTTGATTACATTACTAAACCAGATTTTTTTTTTTTTTTTAAGTTTCGCACCTGCTTTACAGCGCAGGCTTTGCGTACGTCCAACAAAACTGAGGGTTTCATAAACTGTCACTGATCTGAACTGCGCTAGCTAGAGTACATGCTATACACACATTCAATCAGATAAATAAATAAGATCAACAGAAAATCTGAACATAAAAAACATTGCATAATACATGACGTTGAATGTTTTATTGATAAAATCATTCACTGGACAGTAACATTTGGTAATTTGAACCACAATCGCATTTTATCATATACTTTCCGTGTGCTCCCATTGACTTCTACACACTAATGGGCTCCAATAATGGCGCCTGTGATTTAAAACGCATAGAATTATGGGGTGCGTTCACGACACGCAGACTTTCGTCATTCTGCGCAGAATCGCAGCAAGTAGCCAATGAATTTTCAGAATCTTTGCAGAATCTGCGCAGATTTAGCAAAGTCTGCCTCTCGTGAACGCACCCATAGTCCGTCCGATCCTTCTGTTTATTATCCTTGGTTGAGGTTAATTCCAACGCAATACAGACGGTACTTCCGTTTACATCTAAAGTAGGAATATAGACCACCAATGTTACTGTTTTCTTTAATAATTTTGGTAAGATTAATCATTGTCCAAAGTTATCTCAAGGGGAGCTGTTGCTGTGGCTGTGCAGTCATGCTGAATAGACCGTGCCTATACATCATGGGATGAAGAGTTCTAGAATAGAAATGGAAGTGAAAAAGAACCAAATAGATTATTTTTTTTATGTAGTTGATTTGATCATTAGTAAAAGAAGGGGATGATTGAGAACGGAATCCTGAGAGGCGGAACACCATTCCGGAACGGAATCCTGAGAGGCGGAACACCATTCCGGAACGGAATCCTGAGAGGCGGAAAACAGTTCCGGACCGTTATGCACCAATTAAACCCCTGCTCACAGGCACAAACGAAGCGCAATGTGCAAACTCAAGAGGCTTCCCTGCATTGGGCTGTCTCCCTGTGATACTGAAGAGAGCAGAGCTGTCTCCCTGTGATACTGAAGAGAGCAGTCCTGTCTCCCTGTGATACTGAAGAGAGCAGAGCTGTCTCCCTGTGATACTGAAGAGAGCAGTCCTGTCTCCCTGTGATACTGAAGAGAGCAGTCCTGTCTCCCTGTGATACTGAAGAGAGCAGAGCTGTCTCCCTGTGATACTGAAGAGAGCAGAGCTGTCTCCCTGTGACACTGAAGAGAGCAGTCCTGTCTCCCTGTGATACTGAAGAGAGCAGAGCTGTCTCCCTGTGACACTGAAGAGAGCAGAGCTGTCTCCCTGTGATACTGAAGAGAGCAGAGCTGTCTCCCTGTGATACTGAAGAGAGCAGTCCTGTCTCCCTGTGATACTGAAGAGAGCAGTCCTGTCTCCCTGTGATACTGAAGAGAGCAGAGCTGTCTCCCTGTGATACTGAAGAGAGCAGAGCTGTCTCCCTGTGACACTGAAGAGAGCAGTCCTGTCTCCCTGTGATACTGAAGAGAGCAGAGCTGTCTCCCTGTGACACTGAAGAGAGCAGAGCTGTCTCCCTGTGATACTGAAGAGAGCAGAGCTGTCTCCCTGTGATACTGAAGAGAGCAGTCCTGTCTCCCTGTGATACTGAAGAGAGCAGTCCTGTCTCCCTGTGATACTGAAGAGAGCAGAGCTGTCTCCCTGTGATACTGAAGAGAGCAGTCCTGTCTCCCTGTGATACTGAAGAGAGCAGAGCTGTCTCCCTGTGACACTGAAGAGAGCAGAGCTGTCTCCCTGTGATACTGAAGAGAGCAGAGCTGTCTCCCTGTGATACTGAAGAGAGCAGTCCTGTCTCCCTGTGATACTGAAGAGAGCAGTCCTGTCTCCCTGTGATACTGAAGAGAGCAGTCCTGTCTCCCTGTGATACTGAAGAGAGCAGAGCTGTCTCCCTGTGATACTGAAGAGAGCAGTCCTGTCTCCCTGTGATACTGAAGAGAGCAGTCCTGTCTCCCTGTGATACTGAAGAGAGCAGAGCTGTCTCCCTGTGATACTGAAGAGAGCAGAGCTGTCTCCCTGTGATACTGAAGAGAGCAGTCCTGTCTCCCTGTGATACTGAAGAGAGCAGAGCTGTCTCCCTGTGATATTGAAGAGAGCAGTCCTGTCTCCCTGTGACACTGAAGAGAGCAGAGCTGTCTCCCTGTGATACTGAAGAGAGCAGAGCTGTCTCCCTGTGATACTGAAGAGAGCAGTCCTGTCTCCCTGTGATATTGAAGAGAGCAGTCCTGTCTCCCTGTGACACTGAAGAGAGCAGAGCTGTCTCCCTGTGATACTGAAGAGAGCAGTCCTGTCTCCCTGTGATACTGAAGAGAGCAGTCCTGTCTCCCTGTGACACTGAAGAGAGCAGAGCTGTCTCCCTGTGATACTGAAGAGAGCAGAGCTGTCTCCCTGTGATACTGAAGAGAGCAGTCCTGTCTCCCTGTGACACTGAAGAGAGCAGAGCTGTCTCCCTGTGATACTGAAGAGAGCAGAGCTGTCTCCCTGTGATACTGAAGAGAGCAGTCCTGTCTCCCTGTGATACTGAAGAGAGCAGTCCTGTCTCCCTGTGACACTGAAGAGAGCAGAGCTGTCTCCCTGTGACACTGAAGAGAGCAGAGCTGTCTCCCTGTGATACTGAAGAGAGCAGAGCTGTCTGTAATATTGAAGAGAGCAGTCCTGTCTCCCTGTGATACTGAAGAGAGCAGTCCTGTCTCCCTGTGATACTGAAGAGAGCAGAGCTGTCTCCCTGTGATACTGAAGAGAGCAGTCCTGTCTCCCTGTGATACTGAAGAGAGCAGAGCTGTCTCCCTGTGATACTGAAGAGAGCAGTCCTGTCTCCCTGTGACACTGAAGAGAGCAGAGCTGTCTCCCTGTGATACTGAAGAGAGCAGAGCTGTCTCCCTGTGATACTGAAGAGAGCAGAGCTGTCTCCCTGTGACACTGAAGAGAGCAGAGCTGTCTCCCTGTGATACTGAAGAGAGCAGAGCTGTCTCCCTGTGATACTGAAGAGAGCAGAGCTGTCTGTAATACTGAAGAGAGCAGTCCTGTCTCCCTGTGATACTGAAGAGAGCAGTCCTGTCTCCCTGTGATACTGAAGAGAGCAGAGCTGTCTCCCTGTGATACTGAAGAGAGCAGTCCTGTCTCCCTGTGACACTGAAGAGAGCAGAGCTGTCTCCCTGTGATACTGAAGAGAGCAGAGCTGTCTCCCTGTGATACTGAAGAGAGCAGAGCTGTCTCCCTGTGATACTGAAGAGAGCAGTCCTGTCTCCCTGTGATACTGAAGAGAGCAGAGCTGTCTCCCTGTGATACTGAAGAGAGCAGTCCTGTCTCCCTGTGATACTGAAGAGAGCAGTCCTGTCTCCCTGTGACACTGAAGAGAGCAGAGCTGTCTCCCTGTGATACTGAAGAGAGCAGAGCTGTCTCCGTGATACTGAAGAGAGCAGAGCTGTCTCCCTGTGATACTGAAGAGAGCAGTCCTGTCTCCCTGTGATACTGAAGAGAGCAGAGCTGTCTCCCTGTGACACTGAAGAGAGCAGAGCTGTCTCCCTGTGATACTGAAGAGAGCAGAGCTGTCTGTAATACTGAAGAGAGCAGTCCTGTCTCCCTGTGATACTGAAGAGAGCAGTCCTGTCTCCCTGTGACACTGAAGAGAGCAGTCCTGTCTCCCTGTGACACTGAAGAGAGCAGAGCTGTCTCCCTGTGATACTGAAGAGAGCAGTCCTGTCTCCCTGTGACACTGAAGAGAGCAGAGCTGTCTCCCTGTGATACTGAAGAGAGCAGTCCTGTCTCCCTGTGATACTGAAGAGAGCAGAGCTGTCTCCCTGTGACACTGAAGAGAGCAGAGCTGTCTCCCTGTGATACTGAAGAGAGCAGAGCTGTCTCCCTGTGATACTGAAGAGAGCAGTCCTGTCTCCCTGTGATACTGAAGAGAGCAGTCCTGTCTCCCTGTGATACTGAAGAGAGCAGAGCTGTCTCCCTGTGATACTGAAGAGAGCAGTCCTGTCTCCCTGTGATACTGAAGAGAGCAGAGCTGTCTCCCTGTGACACTGAAGAGAGCAGAGCTGTCTCCCTGTGATACTGAAGAGAGCAGAGCTGTCTCCCTGTGATACTGAAGAGAGCAGTCCTGTCTCCCTGTGATACTGAAGAGAGCAGTCCTGTCTCCCTGTGATACTGAAGAGAGCAGTCCTGTCTCCCTGTGATACTGAAGAGAGCAGAGCTGTCTCCCTGTGATACTGAAGAGAGCAGTCCTGTCTCCCTGTGATACTGAAGAGAGCAGTCCTGTCTCCCTGTGATACTGAAGAGAGCAGAGCTGTCTCCCTGTGATACTGAAGAGAGCAGAGCTGTCTCCCTGTGATACTGAAGAGAGCAGTCCTGTCTCCCTGTGATACTGAAGAGAGCAGAGCTGTCTCCCTGTGATATTGAAGAGAGCAGTCCTGTCTCCCTGTGACACTGAAGAGAGCAGAGCTGTCTCCCTGTGATACTGAAGAGAGCAGAGCTGTCTCCCTGTGATACTGAAGAGAGCAGTCCTGTCTCCCTGTGATATTGAAGAGAGCAGTCCTGTCTCCCTGTGACACTGAAGAGAGCAGAGCTGTCTCCCTGTGATACTGAAGAGAGCAGTCCTGTCTCCCTGTGATACTGAAGAGAGCAGTCCTGTCTCCCTGTGACACTGAAGAGAGCAGAGCTGTCTCCCTGTGATACTGAAGAGAGCAGAGCTGTCTCCCTGTGATACTGAAGAGAGCAGTCCTGTCTCCCTGTGACACTGAAGAGAGCAGAGCTGTCTCCCTGTGATACTGAAGAGAGCAGAGCTGTCTCCCTGTGATACTGAAGAGAGCAGTCCTGTCTCCCTGTGATACTGAAGAGAGCAGTCCTGTCTCCCTGTGACACTGAAGAGAGCAGAGCTGTCTCCCTGTGACACTGAAGAGAGCAGAGCTGTCTCCCTGTGATACTGAAGAGAGCAGAGCTGTCTGTAATATTGAAGAGAGCAGTCCTGTCTCCCTGTGATACTGAAGAGAGCAGTCCTGTCTCCCTGTGATACTGAAGAGAGCAGAGCTGTCTCCCTGTGATACTGAAGAGAGCAGTCCTGTCTCCCTGTGATACTGAAGAGAGCAGAGCTGTCTCCCTGTGATACTGAAGAGAGCAGTCCTGTCTCCCTGTGACACTGAAGAGAGCAGAGCTGTCTCCCTGTGATACTGAAGAGAGCAGAGCTGTCTCCCTGTGATACTGAAGAGAGCAGAGCTGTCTCCCTGTGACACTGAAGAGAGCAGAGCTGTCTCCCTGTGATACTGAAGAGAGCAGAGCTGTCTCCCTGTGATACTGAAGAGAGCAGAGCTGTCTGTAATACTGAAGAGAGCAGTCCTGTCTCCCTGTGATACTGAAGAGAGCAGTCCTGTCTCCCTGTGATACTGAAGAGAGCAGAGCTGTCTCCCTGTGATACTGAAGAGAGCAGTCCTGTCTCCCTGTGACACTGAAGAGAGCAGAGCTGTCTCCCTGTGATACTGAAGAGAGCAGAGCTGTCTCCCTGTGATACTGAAGAGAGCAGAGCTGTCTCCCTGTGATACTGAAGAGAGCAGTCCTGTCTCCCTGTGATACTGAAGAGAGCAGAGCTGTCTCCCTGTGATACTGAAGAGAGCAGTCCTGTCTCCCTGTGATACTGAAGAGAGCAGTCCTGTCTCCCTGTGACACTGAAGAGAGCAGAGCTGTCTCCCTGTGATACTGAAGAGAGCAGAGCTGTCTCCGTGATACTGAAGAGAGCAGAGCTGTCTCCCTGTGATACTGAAGAGAGCAGTCCTGTCTCCCTGTGATACTGAAGAGAGCAGAGCTGTCTCCCTGTGACACTGAAGAGAGCAGAGCTGTCTCCCTGTGATACTGAAGAGAGCAGAGCTGTCTGTAATACTGAAGAGAGCAGTCCTGTCTCCCTGTGATACTGAAGAGAGCAGTCCTGTCTCCCTGTGACACTGAAGAGAGCAGTCCTGTCTCCCTGTGACACTGAAGAGAGCAGAGCTGTCTCCCTGTGATACTGAAGAGAGCAGTCCTGTCTCCCTGTGACACTGAAGAGAGCAGAGCTGTCTCCCTGTGATACTGAAGAGAGCAGTCCTGTCTCCCTGTGATACTGAAGAGAGCAGAGCTGTCTCCCTGTGATACTGAAGAGAGCAGAGCTGTCTCCCTGTGATACTGAAGAGAGCAGTCCTGTCTCCCTGTGACACTGAAGAGAGCAGTCCTGTCTCCCTGTGACACTGAAGAGAGCAGAGCTGTCTCCCTGTGATACTGAAGAGAGCAGAGCTGTCTCCCTGTGATACTGAAGAGAGCAGAGCTGTCTCCCTGTGATACTGAAGAGAGCAGTCCTGTCTCCCTGTGACACTGAAGAGAGCAGTCCTGTCTCCCTGTGACACTGAAGAGAGCAGAGCTGTCTCCCTGTGATACTGAAGAGAGCAGAGCTGTCTCCCTGTGATACTGAAGAGAGCAGTCCTGTCTCCCTGTGACACTGAAGAGAGCAGAGCTGTCTCCCTGTGATACTGAAGAGAGCAGTCCTGTCTCCCTGTGATACTGGAGAGAGCAGAGCTGTCTCCCTGTGATACTGAAGAGAGCAGAGCTGTCTCCCTGTGATACTGAAGAGAGCAGTCCTGTCTCCCTGTGATACTGAAGAGAGCAGAGCTGTCTCCCTGTGATACTGGAGAGAGCAGAGCTGTCTCCCTGTGATACTGAAGAGAGCAGAGCTGTCTCCCTGTGATACTGAAGAGAGCAGTCCTGTCTCCCTGTGATACTGGAGAGAGCAGAGCTGTCTCCCTGTGATACTGAAGAGAGCAGTCCTGTCTCCCTGTGATACTGAAGAGAGCAGAGCTGTCTCCCTATGATACTGAAGAGAGCAGTCCTGTCTCCCTGTGATACTGAAGAGAGCAGTCCTGTCTCCCTGTGATACTGAAGAGAGCAGTCCTGTCTCCCTGTGATACTGAAGAGAGCAGTCCTGTCTCCCTGTGATACTGAAGAGAGCAGTCCTGTCTCCCTGTGATACTGAAGAGAGCAGAGCTGTCTCCCTATGATACTGAAGAGAGCAGTCCTGTCTCCCTGTGATACTGAAGAGAGCAGTCCTGTCTCCCTGTGATACTGAAGAGAGCAGAGCTGTCTCCCTGTGATACTGAAGAGAGCAGTCCTGTCTCCCATGCTGTGATATTGAAGAAATGTCAGCCAGCCTCCTTCTTACATTCAGAGAACCCAAGAAACCAATGATTCCTAAAATGTTCCTTTAGCTAGACAGGAGATCTCAGGTGTTTAAAAGGAAGCGTGTAGTTTTATTTTAACACAAGAGATCAGCGACTTCACTAGGTTTGCCATCCATGCTTTCAGACAGGGCTGCACTTTCCAGCTTCAACGGCTTCTTTCCTGTCATTAAGCGACCAGCTGCTTCCCCCCGTAGACATGCTTTCAGCGTCATGCTTTGACCCGGAAGACACAGCCAAGGAGAAATGACCTTGGAAGTGTAAGTGTAAGAGGTTTCCTGAGAGCAGGGCATGCAAACTGAGATCTTTATTTAACCCTGTGCAGTACCAGAGACCATGTTTTACGTGTTTCTTTCAAAACTGCACTGTCGAGAGCTGTGTAGCTGAGGTACAACCAGGTGAGATTGATGGAATTGTTTTGTGACCCTCTCTTTGACCGGACCCCTGCGTGGTGCTGCATCAGACCCCTTAGCTTGAGGTCCTGTCTCTTTAGTTTCCTCAGAGCAGGCGTTGCCATCGCAACACGCGCTAGCTTTTAGCGGTGTGCGTATGGAGATGAGCGTAATGCCTTTTGCAGTTTGAAGTAAAGCAAAGTTGCTGTTGTTTTTTATAAATGACTGCAAGGCAGACTAATGGAAGACATGACTGTGTTGCCAAGGCGTTCCTTGGTAGTCTCTAAATGTCTGTTATCTCTTTGTAAGAGGAAAACACGTCAACTCCTCTGGTGCTGAACTGCATTCGCTCTTAGTATTACAGAAGAATACTCCTGAACAGAGCGCCTAGTGAAGGTCCTTGTGTACCGAGTGTCTCTGACGAGGGCTTGTGCTGGACGCCCAGCATTCAGACTCACTGCCTCCATGGCACGGCAAACACGTCTCACACACCAGGGCTCCAGACAAACTCTTTGCCTTAGGAGCCAATGGCTCCTAGGCCAAAACAAATTGGTCGCCAAATACAATTGCTGGAGCCACTTCAGAAGCAGGATGGTTGCTACCATACTGAACTGCTTACAATACAACAACTTGCTCAGACACTGAAGTGATATAAAACAGTAACTTCATGTCTGTACTGCCGTGTTTGTTGCCTCATTCTGCTGAATGGTTAATCTAGACCATTATTTCTCAACCGGTGTTCCGTGGAAAAAAATGAAAACATTACTGTTAGCTAGCTAGCTAACGTTAGCCTAGTTAGTTAGCAAACGTTACATTTACATTAAGCCCTCATACACGTTTGAAATACGTAGCTAACGTTAGCTAATACAATGTTGCTCACAAGGACTATCTATACAGGTGGGACGGACTGCACTTAAACAAAAAGGGAACCAATCTACTCAGAGAAAGGATCCTTCAGGTGGTACAGAAGCATTTAAACTAGAAAGGAAATGGGGAGGAAACAAAAAAACAGAAGGGAGACTACATCAAAACAAGGGCAACAACTCAGGTAAGACCACTGTTAAATGTATTTATCTTAATGCTAGAAGTCTCAGAAACAAAATGTTAGAACTTGAAGCTACTGCACTAACAAGTAACTACGATGTGATAGGTGTTACAGAAACTTGGTTGTCTGAGAGTGATGGAGACGAATATATTATTAGTGGGAACACACTATATAGGAAAGACAGACAGGACAGAAGAGGCGGAGGGGTAGCGCTATACATAAGAAATAGTCTTGAAGCCCAGGTGTTAAATCAGGACAAAGAAAACAATGCAGAATCAATCTCGGTCAGAATAATGGACACAAATTCAAAGGGCATAATAATAGGAGCATGCTATAGACCGCCAAATTCAGACGCTGAGCAAAATAATCTGTTGTACAATGACATTCGAAATGCGTGTAGAAAAGGAGAAGCCATACTAATGCGGGATTTCAACTTCCCCTGTATAAAATTGGAGAACCCGGTGGGGAGCACGACGGACGAAATTGAAATGGTGGAAATGACAAATGACTGCTTCCTAACGCAATTTGTCAAGGCACCGACTAGAGGGGAGGCATGCCTTGATTTAGTCTTTTCAAATAATGAAGACAGAATAACTAAAACAGAGGTCAGAGAGCCATTGGCAAACTCAGACCACAACATGGTCTCATTTGAAATATTTTTTAAAACCCCAAAAGTAATGACTAAAGCTAAGGTTTACAATTTTAGAAAAGCAAACTACGAAGGTTTGAAACAGAGACTAACAGAAGTAGATTGGAGTAAAATAGAGAGAACATCCACAGAAAAAGGATGGCTGTTTTTTAAAAATGTAATACTAGATGCGCAAAACAATTACATCCCAAAAGTAGACAAATCTAAATCTAAAACAAAAAGGCCAAAATGGTTTAATAGATCAATTAAAAAAAATATTCAGCGAAAAAAGGCACTTTACAGAGCGTTTAAAAGGGACCAAAAACAAAGCACACAGAAAGAGTACTTGGAACTGCAAACACAAGTCAAAAAGGAAGTTAGAAAGGCAAGAGAGAGATAGAAATCAATATTGCTAAGGGGGCTGAAACCAATTCCAAAATGTTTTTCCAATATTACAACAGCAAGAGAACATTCAAAGAGGAGGTTCGATGTCTAAGAGACACAAATGGCAAAATCATAGACGAAGAGAAAAAAATAGCAAATATATTAAATGATTACTTTTCACAGATTTTTACAAAGGAGGACACAGACAACATGCCCCACATGTCGACCTGTTCCTATCCAGTTTTAAATAACTTTAGCATACAGAGGCAGAAGTGTTAAAGGGATTAGGAGCTCTTAAAATAAACAAATCCCCTGGGCCAGATGAGATCCTCCCAATAGTACTCAAAGAAATGAAAGAAGTTATTTACAAACCGCTAACCAAGATCATGCAACAGTCTCTTGACACAGGGGTTGTACCAACAGACTGGAAAATAGCAAACGTAATACCGATCCACAAAAAGGGAGACAAAACCGAACCAGGTAACTACAGACCGTAAGCCTGACTTCTATTATATGTAAACTTATGGAAACTATAATAAGATCCAAAATGGAAAATTACCTATATGGTAACAATATCCTGGGAGACAGTCTTCATGGTTTTAGGAAAGGGAGATCATGTCTAACTAACCTACTTGACTTTTTTGAGGATGCAACATTGAAAATGGATAATTGCAAAGCATACAACATGGTTTATTTAGATTTCCAGAAAGCTTTTGACAAAGTCCTGCATAAAAGATTAATTCTCAAACTGAACGCAGTAGGGATTCAAGGAAATGCATGCACATGGATTAGGGAGTGGTTAACAGGTAGAAAACAGAAAGTACTGATTAGAGGAGAAACCTCAAAATGGAGCGAGGTAACCAGTGGTGTACCACAGGGATCAGTATTATTCCTAATCTACATTAATGATTTAGATTCTGGTATAGTAAGCAAACTCGTTAAATTTGCAGACAACACAAAAATAGGAGGAGTGGCAAACACTGTTGAAGCAGCAAAGGTCATTCAAAATGATCTAGACAGCATTCAGAACTGGGCAGACACATGGCAAATTCAATTTAATAGAGAAAAGTGTAAAGTATTGCATGTGGGCAATAAAAATGTGCATTATAAATATCATATGGGAGATAGTGAAATTGAAGAAGGGAACTATGAAAAACACCTAGGAGTTTATGTTGACTCAGAAATGTCTTCATCTAGACAATGTGGGGAAGCTATAAAAAAGGCTAACAAGATGCTTGGATATATTGTGAGAAGTGTTGAATTTAAATCAAGGGAAGTAATGTTAAAACTCTACAATGCATTAGTAAGACCTCACCTAGAATATTGTGTTCAGTTCTGGTCACCTCGTTACAAAAAGGATATTGCTGCTCTAGAAAGAGTGCAAAGAAGAGCAACCAGAATTATCCCAGGTTTAAAAGGCATGTCGTATGCAGACAGGCTAAAACAATTGAATCTATTCAGTCTTGAACAAAGAAGACTACGCGGCGATCTGATTCAAACATTCAAAATCCTAAAAGGTATAGACAATGTCAACCCGGGGGACTTCTTTGACTTGAAAAAAGAAAAAAGGACCAGGGGTCACAAATGGAGATTAGATAAAGGGGCATTCAGAACAGAAAATAGGAGGCACTTTTTTACACAGAGAATTGTGAGGGTCTGGAACCAACTCCCCAGTAATGATGTTGAAGCTGACACCATGGGATCCTTCAAGAAGCTGCTTGATGAGATTCTGGGATCAATAAGCTACTAACAACCAAACGAGCAAGATGGGCTGAATGGCCTCCTCTCGTTTGTAAACTTTCTTATGTTCTTATGTTCTTAATTAACTCATCATACACACGCATTTGTATTGTATATTAAAAAAAATATAATAATCAGCTACAACTATAGCGACAAGCAATTTTCGACAACTTACATGTGAGAGTTCAGTTTTTCAAGCCTTACTTACATCAAGAACAAACAAAGAGAGTGGCTGCGATCTGTGGCACAAGAACTCCGAGTGTCACTGTCAACGATTCCCCCAAGGATTAAACACCTCTGTGCCACAAAACAGGCACAGGTGTCACACTGATATTTTTTTTTTTTGTCTTTCACAACAGACTATTATGACAATTGCTATTCAGCACGCACAACACTTTTGTCAACCAATTGTTTTTAATTTCACTTCAATCTTACAGTTTGAGCGTATATTGTTGATAAACGTTTTTTCATTGAAATAATTTATCTTAAAGTTTATATATATATATATATATATATATATGGATGCTTACCGTGTTAAGGACAATGCTTTCAGTTTTGAGCATTCTGACATGGTTTTTCTTGGCTTTTATAATGCCTAATTAGCAACATAAATTGAAGAGGTTAAACTAGTTTTTAGTTGAATTAATAGTTTGATTAATAATTTAAAATGAACACAATGCTATATTAGCTTAAATCAGTTGTTTGTTTTATACTAAGTGTTTTGTTCTCGATTTGAATAGGAGTGCTCATTGCAAAGTTTAAGATTGTCATTTGTTACATATTAGTCCATGTCTTTAGTCAAAAACATGGATACATTATCCTGAAACATGATGGTGCAATTCCAGCAGACAATCTGAAGTTTAAACCTGAGGTTTAAATACAGTTTAAACCTCAATCACCAATCTGATTCAGATGGTCCGTTGCAATTGCACCGATAAGTGTATAATGGTATTTTTTATTATTTTTG
This sequence comes from Acipenser ruthenus, assembly GCF_902713425.1. Lineage (NCBI taxonomy): Eukaryota > Metazoa > Chordata > Actinopteri > Acipenseriformes > Acipenseridae > Acipenser > Acipenser ruthenus. The sequence goes on along the minus strand of NC_081216.1, from coordinate 9,535,280 downwards.
TCAGTAATGATTTGCCTGTTGGGAATGCAGTGCCCATGGTGCACTGATTGCCTATGTACAATTAGTAATATAAAAAGCAATACTATCTGTGATTAAACTACAGTTTTAAGATTATATAATGTGGTGTGCCTCAGAATAATTTCAAGTGCCTTCCCTAAAAAAAGGTTGAGAACCACTGATCTAGACATGCATACTGCAGGCACAGCGTCTATAGGAGTGAGCGCCAGAATTATCAGAACCGCTAAGAATTATTATTATTATTATTATTATTATTTATTTCTTAGCAGACGCCCTTATCCAGGGCGACTTACAATCGTAAGAATTACTGAATACAAAGCTAAAGAAAATGCATTTACTTGCTGTTTGATTTATTACCCCAAGCTGGAGTGCTCAGTGTCGGCGTCTGTCCCCCAGCCATCAATTCCACGCCTGCGCAACTTTGGGGTTACAGGGACAGTGCTGTGTGTTTGGAGTTACCTGCTTTGAATGGTAAAGCAGTGTGTGGAGCAGTCTGTATTGAAATGCACACTGGTGCTGTCTTTCTATTTCACTGTGTCTTTGTGTTTATATATATATATATATATATTATATTATATATATATATATATATATATATATATATATATATATATATATATATATATATATATATATATATATATATATATATATATTGTAGAAAGGGCGGCGTCGCCTTTAAGAAATGGCGACGCCAGTTGAGAAACTATACAACCCAGGAACCCTAGCATTAATGGGGAAGGCGGGGTTTCTGGGTATGAAGGGAAGTGGAGCGGGACAACGTGGGTGATCATGGGGAGCACCGCCGGTGTATACTGCTGACAGGGCGCAAAGAACTGAAAGTGCAATACGTGTTTACTGGAAGGTAAAGTGAACGTTTGATTTCGTTTTACCGTGAGCGTTTATCCTCTTGGTGAGGTAGTCTTTTGTTTTGTTAGGGTTCCTTTTGTTTTTAAGAAGTATTGGACAAGAGACGCTGTTAAACGGTAACAACTTTAAAATAATCCCGCAGTTTCCGTGACGATTGGGAACTGTCACAACTCCCGCGGGTGTATGTGGATGTATGTTTATTTCGGGACTCAGAGGGAAGCGCACATGAAGGCGCAGCACGATTAGCGAACTGTACAGTAAGAACGGAGGCAACAGTCTGGAGTTTTGGATGTGGCTTTTATTGTAACAGTTTCCACAGGTGGTGTAAACAAACAAGAATATTGTGTTTGAACTCTGAGACACCCCGTGTTTCTGTGAAGCACTGGGACATTGGTTGCAGGGGTTCACCCCACAACCTGGATATAATTCTATTTCACTCTTGTGGATCCTTCCCAGTCTTGCAGCGATACTCCAGCAGTGGGTGTCCACGTTGTTCTTATAAATCACCTGTGTTCAGAGATACTCCAACAGGGGAAGGGGAGTCTCTCTGTTCTTGTCTGTGTTACAGCCAGTTCCAGCAGAGGGAGTCTGCGTGATCCTGACTTTGTGTTCTTACCTGTGTTACAACAAGATTCCAGCAGAGGGAGTCTGTCATCCTGACCTGTGTTGCAGAGGGATTCCAGCAGGGGGCGTGCTTTTCTTCTTACCTGTGTTGCAGCGAGATCCCAGCAGAGGGAGGCTGCGTGACTCTTACCTGTGTGGCCGAGAGATTCCAGCAGAGGGCGCCGGTTCCCTGCTTACCTGAGTGGTGGGAGTACTCCAGAGGAAAGGACGTGCAAAGGCCGCGGCCTGCTGGACTCAGCATTCTGAAACAGTTAGTGAGGGGCGAAGAAGTGAGCCAGTTAGTGACCCGTACAGGGCTATACGCAACATAAAGGAAGTGATAACTTCTGTGTAAATATTGTAAATAAAAAGTCCTTACCTGAACGTTCCTTGTGTCTGTGCCAGTCGGTGGAAGCGGAAGTAGAGTTTTACACGGGGGTACTCTACGGGTTTGTTACACTATATATATATATATATATATATATATATATATACACATACTTTTTCTGTTAAAAAGGAAGTTATTTTATTAAATTAAAAGTTGTCACTTTACGTCTTTAATTTGTCTAGAACGCTTGTTGATTCTCTTGCACTGGGGGTTCACTGCAGTACCTCAACCATGGGAGTGATTCACCCGCCTCAACACTGTCAGCAGAGTGGTGCAGGGCCCCCATGGGCAGCCCTGACATGAGTTTACAAAGCTGTTGAAACAGGTTTCCAGTCAGGGGAGCGCAGGTTCCTGCTGTGCGAAGCCACTGGTCTTCACTGGGGATCCCACAGGGAGCGCTGGCTCTGGTGCTCCTGCGGGTCAGGGAGGCAAAACCAGCTGGGACTGTTTCTCCTCGTCGCGCTGCAGTGCCCCCACCTGGTGCGCTCAAGCAGACACCTGCAGGCTGGCCTTCATCCTCCAGGGGGCGGTAGCTCACAAACCGTGGAGCTCCTGGGTGTAAAGAGGTGACTGGCTTTATAATAATAGTAATAAATATAATAATAGCACATGTGGAAAGGGCTGCTTCTAGTCGTGTGGCTCATGGAGAACACATCTGAGCTCTGCAGGGCCGTGGAGAGCCAGCAGCCACACCAGCCAGTTTTTCAAATAATTTCCTGCTCGCAAAGCAAGCAGCCAGTCCGGGACGATCAGCAGGACAGACAGGAAGGGAGGAGGGAGCTGAGCGAGAGACTTCTATTTACCAGGAGGCAGGGCCAGCTCTGGAACACACGCTGAGAGGCAGGCAGGGCCCCTGAACCCAGGCTCCAGCTCTGGAACACACTCTGAGAGGGAGGCAGGGCCCCTGAACCCAGGCTCCAGCTCTGGAACACACGCTGAGAGGCAGGCAGGGTCCCCTGAACCCAGGCTCCAGCTCTGGAACACACTCTGAGAGGGAGGCAGGGCCCCTGAACCCAGGCTCCAGCTCTGGAACACACGCTGAGAGGCAGGCAGGGTCCCCTGAACCCAGGCTCCAGCTCTGGAACACACTCTGAGAGGGAGGCAGGGCCCCTGAACCCAGGCTCCAGCTCTGGAACACACTCTGAGAGGCAGGCAGGGTCCCCTGAACCCAGGCTCCAGCTCTGGAACACACTCTGAGAGGGAGGCAGGGCCCCTGAACCCAGGCTCCAGCTCTGGAACACACTCTGAGAGGCAGGCAGGGCCCCTGAACCCAGGCTCCAGCTCTGGAACACACTCTGAGAGGGAGGTAGGGCCCCTGAACCCAGGCTCCAGCTCTGGAACACACACTGAGAGGGAGGTAGGGCCCCTGAACCCAGGCTCCAGCTCTGGAACACACTCTGAGAGGCAGGCAGGGCCCCTGAACCCAGGCTCCAGCTCTGGAACACACTCTGAGAGGGAGGTAGGGCCCCTGAACCCAGGCTCCAGCTCTGGAACACACACTGAGAGGGAGGTAGGGCCCCTGAACCCAGGCTCCAGCTCTGGAACACACTCTGAGAGGGAGGTAGGGCCCCTGAACCCAGGCTCCAGCTCTGGAACACACTCTGAGAGGGAGGTAGGGCCCCTGAACCCAGGCTCCAGCTCTGGAACACACTCTGAGAGGGAGGTAGGGCCCCTGAACCCAGGCTCCAGCTCTGGAACACACTCTGAGAGGCAGGCAGGGCCCCTGAACCCAGGCTCCAGCTGTGGAACACACTCTGAGAGGGAGGTAGGGCCCCTGAACCCAGGCTCCAGCTCTGGAACACACTCTGAGAGGGAGGTAGGGCCCCTGAACCCAGGCTCCAGCTCTGGAACACACTCTGAGAGGCAGGCAGGGTCCCCTGAACCCAGGCTCCAGCTCTGGAACACACTCTGAGAGGCAGGCAGGGTCCCCTGAACCCAGGCTCCAGCTCTGGAACACACTCTGAGAGGGAGGCAGGGCCCCTGAACCCAGGCTCCAGCTCTGGAACACACTCTGAGAGGGAGGTAGGGCCCCTGAACCCAGGCTCCAGCTCTGGAACACACTCTGAGAGGCAGGCAGGGTCCCCTGAACCCAGGCTCCAGCTCTGGAACACACTCTGAGAGGGAGGCAGGGCCCCTGAACCCAGGCTCCAGCTCTGGAACACACTCTGAGAGGCAGGCAGGGTCCCCTGAACCCAGGCTCCAGCTCTGGAACACACTCTGAGAGGGAGGCAGGGCCCCTGAACCCAGGCTCCAGCTCTGGAACACACACTGAGAGGTTGATTTGGGCTCTGGGCCCACAAGTGTGGACATAAAATGACGCTTTTGTGTATAATATTGAAAATAAGTTTAAAATATTTAACCTATATATTATATTTTTTGTAGGGGATATATATCACTAAAAAAGCAACAGTGTCTAATATTCATTTTGGTTGTTGTTATGGTAAATTTCAGTTTAAAAATACTAAAAGAAACTGAAAAAACTGAATTAACAAAAAGACACTGAGAAAGACTTCTAGTCGATATGTTTGTCATTTAATCGATTAAGTTTCTTTTAGTATTTCTACATTTAGCACTATTGAGAGTAAATAGTAATGAATAGGTTTTCAGTTTACTATGCAGTTCTTATACATTCTGCAGTGTCTGTAGCGCAGATGAATACCAGGGCACATGATGTTCTGTGTGAATTACGCAAGAGTTCCTGTAATTAAAGCTCTGCGCCATCAAAAATGTGTATACAAACTAGCAAAACTGGGACAATTTAACAATTGTACTGTTGATGACCAGAACAAAAAAATGAATGCTGCTAACCTTAAACAGTCACACGCACTGCCCAGGTAAACCCAGGCTGCTAACCCTAATCAGTCACACGCACTGCCCAGGTAAACCCAGGCTGCTAACCCTAATCAGTCACACGCACTGCCCAGGTAAACCCCAGGGGGAACTGGCTGAGCTGCGTTAGCTCTACGCTCTGTCAGCAGGGTTCAGTTTATGCTCTTCAGTGAGGTTACGATAGAAAAGAATAAAACACTTAGTAGCAGTTCTGGAGAAACGGTATCAGTCACAGACAGGGAGAGAATGGGCAGCCTCACAGTTACCACACAATGTGCTTCACATGGTCCCACCAAGGAGACGCTGTCCATTCAGACTTCAGCCCATGCTGTTCAATGCATTTTCCATTTGTACACTCGTTGTCTTCTGTGGTTGACCACGTGTTCTGTTCTGTTCTGTGTGGTTGACCACATGTTTGTTCTGTTCTGTGGTTGACCACGTGTTTGTTCTGTGTGGCTGACCATGTGATCAAACATCTAAAATTAAAAGAGCTGTACTGAGCATGCTCAGAACTCTGAATTTCATAACTCAGGAACTGATCATATTTTTTCACCAAAACAGCCCTCTCTCTCTCTCTCTCTCTCTCAGGAGCTCTCACTGCGACCGTCTCGTCCCATCTGCTTTGCCTGTCCCTGTGTGGGCTGAGCTCAGGCACGCAGCCCCGGTGTTAGGGAGAGGGGTGAAGACTGGCTGCAGGTCTCAGGTTGTGGGCGTCTCCAGGGTCCTGAGTGCTGCGTCTCCAGATGGCAAACCGTCTGCTGCACGCTTTACTGACTGCACAGTTAAAGAGTGAACAAACCCAGGCTTTAAAACCTCCCTCACTTCAGAATCACTAGACTTATTGAATTTCACTTCAAATCCGATTCATCTCAACAGCAGCACTGGAACCCCCTTTTTAAGAGAGCACAGTAAATATAATAGGAAGGACTCTAATTGTGAATGCTTGCACTTCAGAGGACAGAGAGGCAGGGGCTTACTTTCCCACTGTACACAGTGGGTATTTCGAGTTAAAATGATGGTCTAAGACGGGGGGGGGGGGGGGGGGGGGTTTCAAACTCCAGTCCTCGAGCGCTGCACGGTCTCCTGGTTTCCATTACAACTTAAGCTCTCAATCAACTGCATTGACCGAATTATTTGTTCAATTGGACGTGTCATATTTTTTCAAGGTATTCTACAACTGATGATTTAAAAAATGCACTTGATTCAAGGTACACAACCTATGAAACATTTTTGATTCCTGGAGAGAAGAGTTGAATTTGTCCCAGTTAATCAAATAATTAGGCCAATTATGTAAATGACAGCTCGGGTGGAACGAAAACCAGACACTGCCAGAAGGCACCTCCAGGAACTCCGTTTGACACCCACGTTATAAAATGATAATTTGCTTCAGTTTAGTATCAAGGGCCAGATGAGAATCTCCTGATGTTTTTAAATTGGTACGTTTGATTGCTTACAGCTCACTTGTTATTTTTATTACAGCTCAGACATTTTTATAAAGAACTGAATTCTCCGAAAAAAAATTAATAAAATGATGATTGAAAAATGAAGTTGACACTGAGTCGAACTGCTGCGCTTGAGGTTCAGATATCACACAATGAGATCATGGCCTCCCTGGCTTGGTGGGGACTGGTCATCTGGACAGCACAGCGAGGAATTTCACACCAGTGGAGGAAGCAAACAGCCTTGCTGCCAGACAGACAGTCTACCCCAGCGAGGAGGCACTGAACGCTGTTCAAATAAGGGACTGAGTTTTTAGGGGAGAGTGTTGTTTAGTGCTTTTGAAGTCAAATAATTCTCCCTGACAAACCCTACTTTCGAAGTACAGGAGGCGTGTCCCTGTAATGTTTTAACATGTACAGCTATGGCCAGAAGTTTGGGAAGCTATAACAGTAGTACAGTATTTCATGTTCGATTTCGAAATGTCACATTTGTCAAGTTTTCGTTAAGTATATGACAATCTACAAAGCGGTATGTAATTCAATATGTTAACGTAACATTATTCAGCAGGTTTCATTCGACTTCATGAAGCAAAATGAGCTAATTCTACAGGGTGATGAAAACCTTTAACCAGAGCAGCACGTCGAAAATAAAAAAAGTGTTTCTAAAAGAACTTTCAACATCGGAGTGTTTACTAGCCCCAACGTTCAACATATACTGTGGTAATACAAAGTTTAGAATAGCAAGTCTATACCACATGGGACTCAATGCAAGTCCTCAAACACCTCAAATAATGTAACCAGAGGCACCCAACACATGCCAGATCAGTCTGCACTTATGGAACACATGGAGGCTAACATTACAAGTCATTGAAGATACGGAACATGGCGCAGTTTTACTGTTGATTCATTTTTGCTAATTTTTCCTATTTTGCATCCATAACCCCTTCCGGTACACGAGGAATTGAGCAGCTGTTCAAACAGTTTCTTCTTCAAGCAACTCAAGCATCACGAGGAGGAAACCGACAGTACACTTTAAACCCAGTGTTGTGCACCTCATTGCAAAAATAAGAAAGCTAGCATCATTTGATTTGTGGGACACACATGTCCCTTGTGCCTTAAAGGGCTAACGTGCTCGCGGTCTTTAAACAATATCGTCTTGTAATATTTAGAGCATCTCACAATGCTGAACGACACGCTGAAGACTGAAGCTGTTTGAAAGACAGCACTGATCAGCATGGGAACAGCAGAACCCAGAATCACACAGAACAGCAAGCAGGGAAATACAAAAAACAAATGTTACACAACGAGAAATAAACACTTTGAGAGTGCGGAGGACAGCGTAGAACTCAAGTGAATATCTTACTTGGTTTTTCAGTTCTAGTTTTGTAAACTTGCCAGGAGTTGATTAAAGACTGGAGTAAACACTTTGAAGAGGGCCCAGCGTGTCAAACCCTCACTCGGTGTTACTGTCTGTATTTAAAACGATGCAAGAAAGAAAATAAATAACCCCAGGCACCTTTTAGTAGTTTTCTAAGAATTTTATTTCACAGAAAGAGACAGCAATTATTTTTCAAGCACAAACTGCATTCTCCTCTTCAACCAGAGAGAGAAACCAAATCAAAACTATGAATACACCAGTTTCTCTGTACAATTCTGTGTTGTTTGTTTGGCTTAGTATCCACTTTGCTGTTCCAGATGGGAGTGTGCGAGAGTGTCTGTTGAAGGAGTGAGTGGCTGGTGGTACAGGGGTACCATCTAGGGAGACATGGGACACACAAACCTGAGTCTCAGTGAGGAGATGAGTGCTGCCTATCTACAGCAGACACACAGGCTTCTCTACACTGAACAGAGTCTCCGTGAGGAGACGAGCGCTGCCTATCAGTACAGCAATACAGCTCTGCAGTGTTGAGTTCTTTCCTGTAGACCTCTATAGAGCTCTGCAATGTGGACTTCTCTTTCCTATAGACCGCTATAGAGCCTTTACATAAGAATATAAATTAAACAGAGGCAGCTATAAACATTTCACCCACTGATCACAGAACGATACAATTTGTAATTATTCTGTACAGGACAGTGAGGACACAGCCCCGGACCGCTGTCCCACAGCCTCCCATCAGCTTCACTCTCCACACTGAAACTGAAGCAACCTTTCTGAAAACAGGCCAAACAAAACACAGGAGAGCAAAACACCCCGAACCTGCCCCAAGAACAAGAACAACAACAACATTATTAACAAGACAGAAGCTCTGCGGCCGTGACAACAGTTTGTAAATAAGCCCTGAAAAGTACCAAGTCGGACACTTAATTTCAACAAAGCGATTTCTCTCAGTACCCCCCACCTCCTCTCTTTTCTAAGAGTTTGCTGAACTTATTCACAATGGAATATACACCCTCACAGAATATCAAAAACAAAAACACCTCTCCTGCTACACGTACCCCTCCCCAGGTCCAGGACAGACCCCCCCCCCCCCCCCCACTACACGTACCCTTCCCCCGGCCCGGGACCCCCCCCCCCCCCCCCCTTATGGTAAGTAAGCCCCCACACGCAGTCGTCATGGACATGAGAGCACTGCTGTAGGACAGGCAGGGCTGAGTACCAATGCAGCTGCAGCTCCCCCACATTGATATCAGCCGCAGCATCGAGTGGCCAACTGAGGCTCAAACCAAATATCTTGAGCCATGGTCTCCTGCTCCCCTGTAATATCTAACTGCGGATTTGCATGTACAAGGTGTATTCAGAGTACCCTCTGTAGAGCAGTGAAGCTGGGGCTGCTGTAGCTCCCTGCAGAGTATCACTGAGCTACAGTGCTCTCCTACCACACCCAAACAGGCTTGTGTGAATCAACCTGCACCTCTGATGAGAAAATCTTCTGTAAAAAAAAAAAAAAAATTAAAATTGTGGCAGATCTGACTTGAGAGAAAAAAAAAAAAAAAGTTTAGATTGGGCTCATTCTAACAACATGGGGGTGGTTTAGCTAATAAAGTGACCAGCCCAGCCATGTGTCCTCCTTCTTTCCTTCCACCTCAATTGTCCCACCTGCTCTTCTTGCGCTTGGGGGGATCTGGGATAGCAAAACTGTCTTCCTTGCTGGCGTCGCCCCTCTCGCTCTCACACCACCTCTCCCCTCCCCTCTCACTCCCCCTTTCGTTCCCCCTCTCCCCTCCCCTCTCGTTCCCCCTCTCCCCTCCCCTCTCGTTCCCCCTCTCACTCCCTCTTTCGTTCCCCCTCTCCCCTCCCCTTTCATTCCCCCTCCCTCCCCCCCTCTCATTCCCCCTCCCTCCCCCCCTCTCTCCTCCCCTGTCGCTGCTCCCTCTCTCCCCCCGGCCCTCCCTGTCTCTCCGGCTGCTCTCCCCGTTGCGACTTTCTCCGTGGCGGCTGCTGCTGCCGTATCCCGCTCCCTGTCGGCTGGAGTCTGCATGTCGCTCCCTGTCTCCGTGGCGATCCCTGTCTGCGTGGCGGTCCCTGTCTGCGTGGCGCCCCCTGCTGTCTCCGTGGCGCTCCTTGCTGGCCTCTCGCGGGGCAGGGGGAGGGGGTTCTGGGACGGCGTAGCTCTCGGGGAGGGAGCGGAGGGTCCCGGCGCTGGAGAAGCCTGTCATCCTGCCCCCCGGTGCCAGGGAGCCTGGAGCACCCCCCGAGGGCGTGGCCTGCAGCCTCTCCTGGCCTGGCCCCCCCTGGGGTGTCCCCGTGGGCACGGAGCTCAGGCTGCCCGCGCTGGTCCAGCCCTCGGAGCTGCTGTTGGCAGGGGTCAGCTTCGGAGGGAAACCCGAGGCCGCTACAAACTGGTTCTTGAACTGAGACTGTCGACAGAAACAAGAAAACAAAATCAGAACCAAAACAGGCCCGGCTCCAGGACAGCGGCGGAGGTCCGATTCGGACTTCTTTCAATGCGTTATTCTGCGGGCTGCAATGCAAAATTGCAGTGCTGAAACAACGTATGTTTAAAATCACCCACAACTATAAAACACTCAATACTTTTCTAAAGTTAAAAAAAACAAATAAAATTTCAGTGACAGAACGTTTCCAACAGACACTGAAAAATACCTAGTCATTTAATGTATTATGTTTCTTTTGGTATTTCTAAACGTATTATTTTAAATAAATAAAATGTGGCACTTCATATTGAACAGCGCCTCCTAGTGTTTAGTGGGGTTCTTAACATTGTTTCTTTTGATGGGGGGTCAAGGGGGAAAGGGCAAAACACACATAAGGAAAAAACTGTACTGCTGTGAAAGGAAGACAGGTTCTTAGAGAGCTCTTTGTCATTGATACGGAGTGCAGATCTACAGTCTCAGCGATATTCTGAGCGGATAGGTTCCAGTGGGGAGGGCACTGTGATTGCGGTGGAGGAGTGCGGTGTGCTCTTCACCTGGAAAGCAGCCTTCATCGCTGACATGCGGTCCCCCATGGCTCCGGAAGTAGGCCTGTACGCTTCATAGTTGCTCATCACAGCACTGCCACTGCACTCCTGTGGAGAAACGACTCAGTAATGCACAGAGACATACGCTCAGAGGAAATGCACATCACGTTCCAGTGAAATCAGAAATTCCAGGAGTCTCTGACATCTTGTTAGACCTAGCATCATTATCACTGCCTCCTTTAGTACTAACCAAAGCTTTAAAATGATGTCTTCTTACCTCTTATTACACTAGCAATGTGATCATTGCTCTCCTTTTTAACAGGAGTATGAACCAACGCTTTATTAAACAGTTTACATTCCTCTTATCGCCATGAGCAAACTTCTTTATTAAATCTATAGAGCCATATACAAAAAATATATATTTTTCACTAACGAATTAGAAATGGTGTGATATGAGTGAATGCATCTCCAGGGTGTGTGTGTGTGTGCGTGTGTGTGAGTGAATGCATCTCCAGGGTGTGTGTGTGTGTGCGTGTGTGTGAGTGAATGCATCTCCAGGGTGTGGGTGTGTGTGTGTGTGTGTGAGTGAGTGAATGCATCTCCAGGGTGTGTATGTGTGTGAGTGAGTGAATGCAACTCCAGGGTGTGTGTGTGTGTGTGTGTGTGTGTGTGTGTGTGTGTATACATCTCCAGGGTGTGTGTGTGTGTATATGTGTGTGTGTGTGAGTGAATGCATCTCCAGGGTGTGTGTGTGTGAGTGAGTGAATGCATCTCCAGGGTGTGTGTGTGTGTGTGTGTGAATGAATGCATCTCCAGGGTGTGTGTCTGTGTGTGTGTGTGTGTGAGTGAATGCATCTCCAGGGTGTGTGTGTGTGTGTGAATGCATCTCCAGGGTGTGTGTGTGTGTGCGTGTGTGTGAGTGAATGCATCTCCAGGGTGTGTGTGTGTGTGCGTGTGTGTGAGTGAATGCATCTCCAGGGTGTGTGTGTGTGTGCGTGTGTGTGAGTGAATGCATCTCCAGGGTGTGGGTGTGTGTGTGTGTGTGTGAGTGAGTGAATGCATCTCCAGGGTGTGTATGTGTGTGAGTGAGTGAATGCAACTCCAGGGTGTGTGTGTGTGTGTGTGTGTGTGTGTGTGTGTGTATACATCTCCAGGGTGTGTGTGTGTGTATATGTGTGTGTGTGTGAGTGAATGCATCTCCAGGGTGTGTGTGTGTGAGTGAGTGAATGCATCTCCAGGGTGTGTGTGTGTGTGTGTGTGAATGAATGCATCTCCAGGGTGTGTGTCTGTGTGTGTGTGTGTGTGAGTGAATGCATCTCCAGGGTGTGTGTGTGTGTGTGAATGCATCTCCAGGGTGTGTGTGTGTGTGTGTGAATGCATCTCCAGGGTGTGTGTGTGTGTGTGTGTGTGTGTGTGAATGCATCTCCAGGGTGTGTGTGTGTGTGTGTGAATGCATCTCCAGGGTGTGTGTGTGTGTGTGAGTGAGTGAATGCATCTCCAGGGGGTGTGTCTGTGTGTGTGTGTGTGTGAGCGAATGCATCTCCAGGGTGTGTGTGTGTGTGTGAATGCATCTCCAGGGGGTGTGTGTGTGTGTGTGAATGCATCTCCAGGGGGTGTGTGTGTGTGTGTGTGAATGCATCTCCAGGGTGTGTGTGTGTGAGTGAGTGAATGCATCTCCAGGGTGTGTGTGTGTGTGTGTGTGAATGCATCTCCAGGGTGTGTGTGTGAGTGAGTGAGTGAATGCATCTCCAGGGTGTGTGTGTGTGAGTGAGTGAATGCATCTCCAGGGTGTGTGTGTGTGTGTGTGTGTGTGTGTGTGTGTGTGTGTGTGTGTGTGTGTGAATGCATCTCCAGTGTGTGTGTGTGTGTGTGTGTGTGTGTGTGTGTGTGTGTGAGTGAATGCATCTCCAGGGGGTGTGGGGGTGTGTGTGTGTGTGTGTGTGTGTGTGTGAATGCATCTCCAGGGTGTGTGTGTGAGTGAATGCATCTCCAGGGTGTGTGTGTGTGTATATGTGTGTGTGTGTGTGTGAATGCATCTCCAGGGTGTGTGTGTGAGTGAGAGTGAATGCATCTCCAGGGTGTGTGTGTGTGTGTGTGTGTGTGTGTGTGTGTGTGAATGCATCTCCAGGGTGTGTGTGTGTGAGTGAGTGAATGCATCTCCACGGTGTGTGTGTGTGTGTGTGTGTGTGTGTGTGTATGCATGCATCTCCAGGGTGTGTGTGTGTGAATGCATCTCCAGGGTGTGTGTGTGTGAATGCATCTCCAGGGTGTTTCTGTGTGAAGGCTGCAGTGTTTGTGAAGGGCTCTTACCGAGGTGTCTGCTCCCAGGCCAGGCCTCTCCCTGTACCCCAGCCCCCCGCCTCCGATGTTCAGCTTCTTCCCTTTCCCTCCTTTGAATCGGGACTTCCGGAACCAGGGGTTCTGCAGAGAGACAGGACAGCATTAACCCCAGAGAGGGCACCGGGCTTCAGGACAGACTTTATCATGAACCTTCAGGACTGCTGGCGGGTGTGCGGACAGCTAGGCTTAGAGGCCAGATCCTGGTACCTTAGATCTTAGTCTCTATATTTATCTTATCTGAATTAATCCAGTGCATCAGAAAAAGCCTGTTTCCAACGCATCTGCACAGCACCCATGTTTTACCAGTATACACCAGTCAAGCAGACTGACACTTCAGCAAATGGTCAATCTGTATTCCTGGAAATAATGCAAGAACTGTGCTGGAATGTTGGATTACACAGCTTTCAAACAGCTGTGCTTGCAGAACTGTCCCCAGTGCCATCAGTTGTGTAGACAGGTCTGCACAGTGCGACACTGGGGCTCACAGCCTGAGTGAAGACAGGAGCAAGCTGGGAGCTCGAGGAACGTCTTAGAGGAAAACAAAAATCAAGAGTCCAAGGTGAGGGCCAATGCCAATTCCAATTCCAATTCCTTTAAATGAATTGGAAGTTATATTTTAGAGATATAATAATTGTTGGGATTATTCAACTGCTTTCATTTTTAGCCAATTTAATTCACTAACAGCGACTTCAATTTCGGTAATTTGTTGCCACTGTGAGAAGCTCATTAATAAAAAGTCGCCAATTGCAATGTTGATCAATGAGGTGTTGGAATGAATTAAAAGGGAACAGAATTGGAATTAACCCAACCCTGATAGTGTCTAGGGGTAATTCATCCCTGCTGATCAAAACAGCAGAGGAGCCAAACTCACAAACACAACTTCAGGGAATGAGTGTGAGGAATCCAAGCCCACCCGTCCCCTCCCCTCCACCACCCCGACCCCCGTCCGCTCCCTACCTGCATGGCCAGGTCCATCAGCTCCTTGCTCACGCTCTGGTTGGCTCCCTCCAGATTGCGGACCAGGTCTCCTGCGAAGGTGGTGTCCTTGTGTGTCAGCAGGGTGTGCGCCACGCCCTTCACCCCCGCTCGCCCCGTACGCCCGATTCGGTGGGTGTGCGTGTCGATGTCACGGGCCACGTCGTAATTCACCACGGTCTTGATGGAGGGGATGTCCAGACCACGGGCTGAGAGACAGGCACAAAACAAACAGCATCACACACACTGCCAGCAAGGACCAGCCCAGCCTGAGGCTGCAGAACACACAGCATCACACACACTGCCAGCAAGGACCAGCCCAGCCTGAGGCTGCAGAACACACAGCATCACACACACTGCCAGCAAGGACCAGCCCAGCCTGAGGCTGCAGAACACACAGCATCACACACACTGCCAGCAAGGACCAGCCCAGCCTGAGGCTGCAGAACACACAGCATCACACACACTGCCAGCAAGGACCAGCCCAGCCTGAGGCTGCAGAACACACAGCATCACACACACTACCACCCCAGCCTGAGGCTGCATCACACACAGCATCACACACACTGCCAGCAAGAACCAGCCCAGCCTGAGGCTGCATCACACACAGCATCACACACACTGCCAGCAAGGACCAGCCCAGCCTGAGGCTGCAGAACACACAGCATCACACACACTACCACCCCAGCCTGAGGCTGCATCACACACAGCATCACACACACTGCCAGCAAGAACCAGCCCAGCCTGAGGCTGCATCACACACAGCATCACACACACTGCCAGCAAGAACCAGCCCAGCCTGAGGCTGCATCACACACAGCATCACACACACTACCAGCCCAGCCTGAGGCTGCAGAACACACAGCATCACACACACTACCAGCCCAGCCTGAGGCTGCATCACACACACTGCCAGCAAGAACCAGCCCAGCCTGAGGCTGCATCACACACAGCATCACACACACTGCCAGCAAGAACCAGCCCAGCCTGAGGCTGCATCACACACAGCATCACACACACTGCCAGCAAGAACCAGCCCAGCCTGAGGCTGCATCACACACAGCATCACACACACTGCCAGCAAGAACCAGCCCAGCCTGAGGCTGCATCACACACAGCATCACACACACTGCCAGCAAGGACCAGCCCAGCCTGAGGCTGCAGAACACACAGCATCACACACACTGCCAGCAAGGACCAGCCCAGCCTAAGGCTGCATCACACACAGCACCACACACACTGCCAGCAAGGACCAGCCCAGCCTGAGGCTGCAGAACACACAGCATCACACACACTGCCAGCAAGGACCAGCCCAGCCTAAGGCTGCATCACACACAGCACCACACACACTGCCAGCAAGGACCAGCCCAGCCTGAGGCTGCAGAACACACAGCATCACACACACTGCCAGCAAGAACCAGCCCAGCCTGAGGCTGCAGAACACACAGCATCACACACACTGCCAGCAAGGACCAGCCCAGCCTGAGGCTGCAGAACACACAGCATCACACACACTGCCAGCAAGGACCAGCCCAGCCTGAGGCTGCAGAAAACACAGCATCACACACACTGCCAGCAAGAACCAGCCACACTCTGATAAGGGTCTATTCTTGTTAGTGGATGGGGCATTCATATAGTCAGTTCATAAGTCTGCCCTCATCGGGGGAGAGGAACTACATGCAGGTAGGAAAGTTGTGTGTGTAAATAAGAAAGCAATTTGTTTTATTTACTTGAAGAACCGACCACAATGGAAATGGTAAGTTTGTTAATAAAACTGAATAATATCAGGTTTAGAACAGACGGTAGGAAGACTTCTTCACACAGTTACAAATGCATGGACTCCTAATAAGACTCCTATTGCACAGCAGTTTCACCCATTCCATGTGTTACTACAAACTTGATTAGCAGCAGTGTGTTGGTAACAAGCTCAGTTGTGTGTCTTATTAAACTCACAGTAAAACCAGAAATGGATCAAACTGCTTTGCAATGGGAGTCCATATTTCCATCCCTGCAGTCCCAAACAGAAAGACATACAGACACACACACAGACGGACCCCAGCAGTCTCTCACCTGCCACATCGGTGGCTACCAGCACAGGCAGGCAGGCAGACAGACAGAGAGACAGACAGACAGACAGACAGACAGGCAGGCAGGCATGCAGACAGACACATAGACAGACAGGCAGACAGACAGACCCCAGTGGTCTCTCACCTGCCACATCGGTGGCTACCAGCACAGGCAGGCAGGCAGACAGACAGACAACAGACTGACAGACACACACACAGACAGACACGCAGACAGACAGGCAGAAAGACACGCAGACAGACAGACAGACAGACAGACCCCAGCGGTCTCTCACCTGCCACGTCGGTGGCTACCAGCACAGGCAGGCAGGCAGGCAGACAGAGAGAAAGACAGACAGACAGACAGACAGACAGACATACAGACAGGCAGGCAGGCCCCAGTGGTCTCTCACCTGCCACGTCGGTGGCTACCAGCACAGGCAGGCTCTTGTTCTTGAAGTCCGAGATGACCTTGTTCCGCTCGCTCTGGTCCAGGTCCCCGTGCAGCATCCCGATTGTCCAGCCCTCCTGGTTCAGGTTGGTGGCCAGCTCTTCACAGTTCGCCTTCTTGGTGACGAAGATGAGCACCGAGCCGGCGGAGGTGAACTCCACCAAGCGCCGGGTCAGCCAGCCCCACTTCTCCAGCCCGCTGGGCATGACCTCCACCAGCTGGGTCACGTCCTCGTTGGCCTACAGGGGGCAGAGCAACATGCTGCTGAGATCCACTCTGCCAGGGTTTCACTAGGGGATGATCAGCTCTTATCTCACACACCACCATCACTCGAGTTCTTACAATACATAGTGATCAGGGATGGAAAGAAGGATCCTATTGCATTGCAGATTCACCCATATTACGAGTCTGCAATGGGAGTCTTATTTCCATCCCTAGTTCTCGTTATAAACAGCAAAGCTAATTTTAATGTGATTATTTCCATCTGAATTAAGACATTTCAGGTGGCTGTATCACATCACTATCAGGTCTAATGTAATTTCAGGGCGCTGCAGAAGTTACAACAGGATCTGTGCCCTGTGTTTACACATCAATGAGTGAGCTCGTCCCCATTTGTACAGCAGCGGCTTCACACATTCCACAAGGAACCCCGGGAATATCCAGCGCAGATCTGAGCCGGCTGTCCCAAACATAGTGTAGAAAAGCTCACTGCTGTTTTATTGTTATTTAAACCCTTGGGCTACTTAATAAGCATTTAGGTTCACGTTCATGTCAGCTCTAGAACTGACAGCTCCAGCTCATCTGTCCCATAAAGGTATTGTACGCATCTCTTTTACAACCACATTTGGGGACAGGATCAGGTTTGGTGTTGATTCCTCTTTTTCAAATCCAATTCCTTTTTAAAATCAATTCCAACACATCATCGATTAAACTTGCAATTTGCAGTATTCTGATAAAATAAGTTTCTCACAGTGGCAACACATTACTTACTTTCTTCAGTCATTGTGAGTCAATTAAATTGTCTTCAAATGAAAGTTGTTGAATTATTATGTCTCGAAAATATAAATTCCAATCCCTTCAAAGGCATTGGAACTGATATTAAAAAGGAATTGGAATTGAAAAACAGAAAAGGACCCCAACCCTGGTCAGGATATAGCGCCTCAAAAACTGACAAAAAACAACCCCAGGGATCAGAAATAATGCACCCAGCCCCTACCCTCTCCCCAGCTTCCCCTCTCCCTGCCCCCCCGGCCGTACCTCCCCAATGTCTCCCTGCACCACGCGGACGGGGTCCACCAGGATGTCTCGGGCCAGCCTCTCAATCTTCTTGCGGAAGGTGGCGCTGAACAGAAGGGCTGAGAGAAGCACAGAGGCAGTAAATCAGTAAACAGAGTCAAATGCAATGGTAGTCTTATTCCCATCCCTGTGCAGTGCTGTTGAAACAAAGTGTAGGCAATTCAAACCCTGCTAGCAATTTCTGCCGGAGGAAATCTAACTGCCTGTGCAAGTCTGCTGTGATTCAACAGCTGATACACAGATACGATTCTGCTCTCCGTAAAGGGAGGAATCATTCCTTATAGGAGGGGACGACCCCAAGCTGAGTATCTGTGTTTGTTCACAAGCTGTTTCTGGATTTCCAGTGTTCGAGATTAGCAATGCACTGAAGCACTGAGCATCACAGTGCAAGAGAACCCATCCCTTCCCTGCACAATTAAATAAGGTTTGGTATTATTGAAACTGGTCACCACTGTTTACGTAGCCTGTTCTCAAGTTTCAAAACCATTTCAAACCTTAGAGAAAGAAAACAGATAGCAAATCTTTAACAGTGCTTGAAGAAAGCCCAAGTTCTGCAATGTAACTCGTAAGGTGCAAGACTCACTCTGTCTGTCCGGTCGAACGTGACTGGCAACCGATCGGACCTGGTATTCTGCAAAACAAAAGAATGACATCCATGCTGATCTTCACTGGCCAGGGGAGCCACGGGGTTCCCTGGCACCAGAAGAAACCCCTCCCCAAATAAGCAGCACAATGTAACAGGCTTCAGAAGGTAGATACAATCGGCAGTGTTAGTAAAAGTAAGTAATAGTCACAGTGGGTTACTTTGCAAACTAACGTTTACTCCAGAACAGAGAACTCAAAATTGCCTATATAAATGGATCACTTTTATATCTGCTCTTCATAATTATGATTATGCAAAATCCACAGAGAAGCACAATATAGGGAACTAACACAATGAAAAAAGTACATCTAACATTCAGAAACTGCGACACAGTTTAGTAAGCAATACAGAAGACTCTGGTAACATGAAGGGAAATGCACGACGTGCCGAGCTGTATCTCCGAGTTGCTCAACATCTGGTAAAACAAACTGAAGCGTTGACATGTTTAACCTTGAAATTCTAACAGCGACTGAAAGCTGGTCGGAAATATAACAGAGAGTGAGGGCTGACAAACGCAGAGGGGCGAAGTCTTTATTCACTCACTGATCACTGAGTTACCTGCAGAGAACCACTGTGTTTATACCACATGGAATTAATTAACCATTTACTTATGATGAAAGACTGAATTTTAGTTTGATCGATTAGACATGGCCTTTGCTGTGGGGAGCTCTGAATTCACAGCGTATTGTGATGTCGCAGAGCTACAACCGGCAGGCGTGATATAAAAGTGAATGCTGGGTATCGATGACAGGTTGCTCACCGAAGCCCATATCAAACATGCGGTCAGCCTCATCGAACACCAGGTAGGTGACCCTCTGCAGAGACGTGGCCTTCTTCTTCACATGGTCAATGAGGCGCCCCTGCGGAGGAGAGCCACGCAGTGAGACACGCACACACACACACAGCTGGTACCCCAATAGAAAGAATTGGGGTTAAAAATATTGCATTGGTCATTCCAAAATACACACACAGAATCAGAGCAGAACGACCGCCCTTAAACAGCATCTTGAGCCACTGCAGAGTTCAGTGTGAGCTCAGGTAGTCACACCTGCACTGCCACCATTAAAACTCTGGTGTCATCTCATTCCCAGTATCAAACTGGGGCTTCAGTCAGTTCCAGCAGCAGTCTACAATGTGGAACACATTGTTATTCAGTTGCTATGCACCAAGTGATCTGCGCATGCACGATTTAAAACTGCCTCTCCCTCCAACATCTTTCCCATTGGAAGCTCGTTGGAGAGATGCCTTCAGTCCTAACTGGGACAGACAGACAGACAGACACATCTGCTGCTGATGGAATGAGTCCAATTTCATCTCTTTCAAGACAGTCCCAGTCAGGGCAAATGGAAAGTTGGCATTAGTGAGCTCAAAAGTAAAAGCTGAAATGGATCAAACTGCTGTTCAATGTGACTGCCACAATCCTGGGTTTATTGTTATTTAAACCCAGAACACATTTAGGTAAATTATTGACATGACCAGGTAAGTGCCAGGAGTTTGAACAATCAGGCCCCTGGTGAATCTGCTCTGAATGAACGGATTCTCATCATAGCATGAATACGGCTCAGCTGTGAGTCTGTATGGTTACTATCACAAGTTCTACATGCAGAATAAGGGAGCCACAATTTATTTAGTGTCAACTCCTGACCATGAAATAATATATTTAACTGAAGGTGTAAGGAAACTAATTTAATGTCTGCAAATGAGTGTGCGCAATACCAATTGCTATGTTAGTAAGTTTCCATTTACTGATTCCAATATTCAAAAGTTCCACACCTATAGCTTAAGCATTTACTGTTTGACACAACAAATGTGGCACCTAGCTTTAAAAAGAAATCAGATGACGTCAGATCAGTTACCTAATTCTGTGGGAGATTGCTCAGGTACGGTGATGGTCTTTTGTCAGGAGAGGATTCAGGCAGCTTGTCTCACTCGCACTAATGAGGGCCTGTCTTATAGATCTTACCTAACTGCATGTGTGTGGAGCTGAACCCGTGAACTCAGCTTCCACAATGTTTACAAAGGTACTGGGTGCAGCAGGGCTAGTGTGAGTTTCAAGCGCTGGTGGCATCCCCCCACTGGCCTGCAGCAGGTTTGCTCTTTGCTCCCGGACAGCAGGGATACTCACCGGGGTGCAGACCACGATCTCGGCCCCCTCCTGGAGAGCCTTGGCCTGCTCCCACATGCTGCCGCCTCCGTACACGGCCACGGAGCGCAGGTTATAGGCCTTCCCGAAACGCTTGCACTCCGCGTGGATCTGGGGAGGAGGAGAGACAGGCATGCAGCATTCATTAGCACTGCCGAGACCCAGGCACATGTTAAAATGTGTGGTACACAGACAGCCTTCACTATACCACCTGCTGTAGGCAAGTGTCTACAGTAAACAGGACAGTAAAGTTACTGCAGTAAATGGAAGCCTTAGTTCCTCAAGAACAGCTGCCTAGTCCTCTGGATGTATGTAAAGCTCCCGGGATGAAGGTGTGAACTCCCCCTCCATAGCCCCCAGCGCTGGCTGCCCTCACCTGCTGGCACAGCTCTCTGGTGGGGCACACAATGACGGCGATGGGCCCATCTCCTGGCTGCAGCTCCTTCTGGTCCATGATGTGCACCAGCATGGGCCAGATGAAGGCAGCAGTCTTCCCGCTGCCTGTCTTGGCAATGCCGATCATGTCCCTGCCGTTCAGCGCAATGGGAACGCCCTGCACATGGGACAAGGAGACACAGGAAGCCGTCAGCGCCCACGCTTTCCAAAAAGAACAAAAACTCCCTTTGAAGTTTCCTCCGACGGGATTGCAGTGCCAGGCAGCTCTATGCTTTTCCAGGAACCACAATTAATGCTTCAGTCAGGCTTGATGCGCACAGCTTTAGAATACAGGGGGTTCCACGGAAAACCTCCCCGGTGATATAAATTATGTGCTTACCTGGCACTGGATGGGGGTGGGCTTGGTGTACTCCGACTTGCGGATCTGGTGCATGAGCTGCTCGTCGAAGCCGAAGTGTGCAAAGCTGGTGCAGGGTTTAGGTGGGGCTGCACCGGAGATCTGCGAGCACACAACACAACACACGCCTTAGAGCTCCCCTCCCACACAACACAACACAACACACGCCTCAGAGCTGCCCTCCCACACAACACAACACATGCCTCAGAGCTGCCCTCCCACACCACATGCCTCAGAGCTGCCCTCCCACACCACACAACACACGCCTTAGAGCTCCCCTCCCACACCACACACAGGCAGGGAGGCTGGCACACATACCCGCAGGTTCAGCTTCTGCCTCAGATCCACCACCTGGTCGGGGGTGAGGCTGGCCAGCTCCTCGTGCTCCTCAAAGAAGTTCTTCTCAAAGGGGGGGTAATCGATCTGGAGAGAGAAACACAGACACACTGTCAGTCAGAAACACCATCACTGCGGACAGCGTGACTCCGTACAGTACAAAAAAATCAAGACTTAAAAACCACCGGACAGAACGACAATCCATTAGCTTGTGCGTTGCAATACCTCGGAGTGGTCAATAGGGGGCAGCGGGCAGATAATTCTCTTGGCGGGGGCGATGGGGTTCCCGTCACTGTCGTACTCGATAGAATCCTCCTCCTCGTCCGCAATCACCCCCGCCATTGGGTTCTCAGACATGTAGCGGAAATAGGCCTCCTGCAGGGGGAGACAGAGAGGCAGAGCTCACAGTCAGAGCAGCGCAGACACAGGGCCAACACTGCACTGTGCAGAGTCAAATTAACATTTATGTTAGTTCCATGTAAAAGACAGAAAGGGAAAATGTTAGGAAAACATGAATGTGTCCAACTGGACTGTATAAGAGAGTGTCTTTGTACTGTGAACTGCAAACAGCGGTCACAAAGACTTTGCAGAATTTAGAGACATGGCAAGCAGAGTGTGAGAAAGAAAATGGGTGTAATTTAAGGCCAGGAGACTGGGACCTTATAAAACAAAATGTAGCCTGTTCTCATAGGAACACTGCGGGATATGCATCCTGTAGAAAGATCTAGACACGTGCTAGAATGGGAGATAATATTAGGAATGAAATTAAACTGTGTGTTAAATGCATAAAGGCATAAAACCGTACGATGAGATACCGATATAAAACGAAGAGGTTTGTGCAATGCATTGAATTTCTCCGGTCTTGCCTGAAAGAGAATTCCACAGTTCAGGTAATATTTATCAATTATTTTGTAACTGTTAAAGCTAGGTGACCAATATGTTCTGTCTAGGAGTATATTTGCAATAACTGTGTTGTTCCTGTACTGTATGTAACCGTGGGTGTTAAATTTTAATAAATTACTGTAATTTGATTTTTAACATTTACCATTGTTCAAGACTTGTCATTGATATTTAATAATTCATATTAAATAACTATTCATTAATAATACAAGGTTTATGATATTTGATATAACTAGAAATAAACAATACCACAATACCCTACGCTGTCAGTGTTATAAACACAGTTTCTGTAACTGAGTGTGTATGCTCTTACAGTGAAATGGATTATCAGTGCTGTGGTTTGAATGTATTATTTAGTCCTCTGTATTGAGGGGCATGTTATTACTCACTACATCATGTCAACAGATCTTAACCTTTCTACTTAACCTGCACTGAAACCTCAAAATCATAATGCATCCAGACCCCAGGGTCACTACATCATGTCAACAGATCTTAACCTTTCTACTTAACCTGCACTGAAACCTCAAAATCATAATGCATCCAGAACCCAGGGTCACTACATCATGTCAACAGATCTTAGCCTTTCTACTTAACCTGCACTGAAACCTCAAAATCATAATGCATCCAGACCCCAGCACCCTGCCTTGCTGATCCATGCAGATACTATTAATGAGATCAGGTTTGCTGATCCACACTGATACTCTGTTAATGAGATCAGGTTTGCTGATCCACACTGATACTCTGTTAATGAGATCAGGTTTGCTGATCCACACTGATACTCTGTTAATGAGATCAGGTTTGCTGATCCACACTGATACTCTGTTAATGAGATCAGGTTTGCTGATCCACACTGATACTCTGTTAATGAGATCAGGTTTGCTGATCCACACTGATACTCTGTTAATGAGAACAAGTTTGCTGATCCACACTGATACTCTGTTAATGAGATCAGGTTTGCTGATCCACACTGATACTCTGTTAATGAGATCAGGTTTGCTGATCCACACTGATACTCTGTTAATGAGAACAGGTTTGCTGATCCACACTGATATTCTGTTAATGAGAACAGGTTTGCTGATCCACACTGATACTCTGTTAATGAGGAGATCAGGTTTGCTGATCCACACTGATACTCTGTTAATGAGATCAGGTTTGCTGATCCACACTGATACTCTGTTAATGAGATCAGGTTTGCTGATCCACACTGATACTCTGTTAATGAGATCAGGTTTGCTGATCCACACTGATACTCTGTTAATGAGATCAGGTTTGCTGATCCACACTGATACTCTGTTAATGAGATCAGGTTTGCTGATCCACACTGATACTCTGTTAATGAGATCAGGTTTGCTGATCCACACTGATACTCTGTTAATGAGATCAGGTTTGCTGATCCACACTGATACTCTGTTAATGAGAACAGGTTTGCTGATCCACACTGATACTCTGTTAATGAGAATAGGTTTGCTGATCCACACTGATACTCTGTTAATGAGAACAGGTTTGCTGATCCACACTGATACTCTGTTAATGAGAACAGGTTTGCTGATCCACGTCGATGCTCTCCAGCTCATCACAGGCCTGCAGGAGTAATGCAGTACGAGAGGGTACCTCTGTCCGCCGGGCTGGGAGAAACTTTAGGCTTGTCTTTTTTTTTTTTTTTTTTTTAAGATAAAAATCTAACATTAAAGAATAAGTAGCAGGGTTCAGAAAAAGAGTGTTACCCGTCCCCATGTGCTGCTACAACTGTGTAAATACAGCGTTACCCATCCCCACGTGCTGCTACAACTGTGTAAATACAGCGTTACCCGTCCCCACGTGCTGCTACAACTGTGTAAATACAGCATTACCCGTCCCCACGTGCTGCTACAACTGTGTAAATACAGCGTTACCCGTCCCCACGTGCCGCTACAACTGTGTAAATAACGCATCAGTCATTTTTCTTTTCATTGTTAACATCCCGACAATTTTTTACACTTAGAACTTTAAAGTTTGTTTCAAAACTCTTTTCAAAATGTCTGCTCTAGTGCACTGGGGTTTGAGATCTGTCCTCTAATCACTGCAGGAAAAGCAATTACCACATCAATGATCGTTATTGCTGTGTTACCTGTTTGACAATGTGGGCAATAATCCTTACACTAGCAGTGCCCTAGAGCGGACATTCTGAAGACCTTTGAAACAGACTAAAGTTAGAAATGTAAAAAGCTGTCAGGATCTTAATGAAAATTATTTAAACAGTTGTAGCAACACGTGGGAATGTGGAACGCTAGATTTTTTGTAAACCCCGCTATTCTAGCAAAAACACATTTGAGAGCTCAATTCAAAATGAGAACCTGCTGTTTTCAATTATTTTGTTTGCAGATACAGAAGTGAAGAGTTTTCAAGATTACACTGAAAACATTTTACCAGTTTATTTTCATTATATGTTATGTGTCATTTAATACATGTGCCTACATTCTTACTGGTGGGCAACAGTAATGAAAAAAAAATGATGCTTTTAAACAAACATATTCTAATAATAATACGAATTAAGCAAGCTTTGAGAGAAGGGTGCAAAAATACCAATAAAAGATACAATAATAAGAATAATACTCTAACAATGCAAATGCTTTTGGAATGTTTCTGTGTGAGAATATGGAAGAAATGCTGTGTGTCACACTCACATGATCATCTTCCTCCTCAATGTCATCGCGAATACCCCTGGAAAAAACAAGCAGAGAAACAAGCTTCCCTGCAACTCGGCCCTCAATCAACAGCTCCCCGTCCCCGTCCCCACCACAACACAGACCTGGCACAGCGCCTCACACTGGGGAGGTAGGGAAGTGCAGCACACAGCAACCTAGCACATTCACAAAGGCTGCCCCCTCTCTCCCTCCCCACAGTGACGAGGCACAGCTGCTGTAAGATCAGTGGCAGAGCCTGGTAATCCATACAATTAAATGAACTCCCAGAAAGCACCTTTATCAGGTGTGGTACCTTTATTCACACATACATAATAATAATAATAATAATAATAATAATAATAATAATAATAATAATAAACAAGCCCACCAATGTTCTCTGTGCTGAACTGAGTGCTGTTGATTTAGGCAAGGATTGAATCGTGCTGCATCACCAGAATTGAATTTTTCTCAACTGAAGTATGAACCAGCCTTTTAGCTAGCTGTAAAGCTGAAGGAACACAGAGCCACTTTTTCAGAATCAGCGGCTTGAAACCTGGTTTCAGGAGACCAGGAGACCTAATTTGAGGCAAATCTGCGGTATCAAGTCTCCCCAGGTGTGCCGTGCAGTGGCCTTAAACCGAGTCTCCTGAAAAAAGCCACAAAATAGCTTTGTGCTCCCTCAGCTGAACTGTGAAGAGACTCTGTCCAGCAACTAAAGAGCGAGGTACTCCAACAGGGGCAACTCAACTGCACAGCGAGCACAGAAAATGGTACTTAGTTAATACAGGGTCGAAAAATAATCTACAAGACCTGAGAGACCTGAGGGACCTGAGAGACCTGAGAGACCTCAGAGACTTCAGAGACCCAAGAGACCTAAGAAACCTTAGAGATCCCAGAGATCCCAGAGACCTCAGAGATCCCAGAGACCCGAGAGATCCCAGAGACCTGAGGGACCTCAAAGACCTCAGAGACTCGAAGGACCTCAGAGACCCAAGGGACCTCAGAGACCCGAGGGACTCGAGAGACCTGAGAGACCTCAGAGAACACACCTTCAAGCTAACTGCAAAACCAGGAATGCAACTCAAGAAAAGTCTCATTTCCATGCCTACAGTTTATACACAGTTTAACACTGAATCACTGCATGTATAAAGGCCTGGACACTCCCATGGCATTGACTGTGTAGCTTAGCAAGCAGTACAAGCGTGTCACCGTACTGCTGAATAAACTGAACCCCTGTGCTGCTCAACACTGACCAATCTACACATTCCTGAATATAAAACAGATCTCATTCAGCTCATTGAATAATCTGGTTTGCCCAAAAAATATATATTATACTAATAATACTAATAATAATACTAATAATAACATGAGGCATCTAATGTGAATGCCCTGTTTCTAACAAGCACAATCTGTTATTCTGAAGACTTACTTTGTACTTTTCTTTTCTTTGTCTTTTTCTTCAAGTCTTCTCATATCTTTGGCAGCCTGGTCCTGGACTCAACAACAGGGAGAGAAAACAATCAGCCCACAGCCATAGGGAGCGGGTGGGTGGGGACTGAACTACAAAACCTTTCAGGGGGGCAATACTGTAATCACTGTAATTCCCTATGCATTAGAGAATAAAGCATTGTATACCAACACTGTTTGAACTGTCAATGTAAAATTACATTTACAACAATACCAATGTAAAGACTATAAACCCTAAATGAAGTCTACTTTTTAACCCTTGAATCTATTAAATGCAGACGTACAGCCCTAGCCAGTGCTGACGGTACGGTTCAGCATCCTGCACTGAGTGCACCCATCTAGAATTCTCTTTTAAACGTGAAATCGGGCCGTACACAATGTGCCTGTATTAACAAGCAGGGTGGCACGCATGCGCCTCCACTGTACCCTGTTGCCTGGCACGGTGATTAAGGAGCCCCTGTGCGGGAATGCTGCTCTACCGTACCTCCACTTCAGCCATGAAGGCATCCAGGGGGTCTTCCTCGCTGTCCGAGCCCCCGGTTCTGTTCTGGAACTGCTGCCGAGTCGGGGAGTTCTCAGCAGGGATGTAGGGCAGGTCCATACTGCTGGAGTCCTCCTCATCATCCTCAAAGTACCTGCAGAGAGTCACACGCAGAGAGTCACACGCAGAGAGTCACACGCGGAGTCACAGATACACACGCACAGTCACGCAGAGAAACACACACACACAGTGTCACAGACATACAGTCACAGTCACACAACATTGCAGTCACACAGAAATAGAGTCACACAGAGATAAACACAGTCACACAGAGTCACAGAGACAGTCACACAGAGAGTCACAGAGAATCACACACAGAGTCAGAGACACACAGTCACACACAGAGTCACAGACACACAGTTACAGAGACACACACAGAGTCATGCACAGAGAAACACACACACACACACAGAGAAACAGAGTCACGCAGAGTGTCAAATAGCCACATGCCGACACACTGTGGTGTGCTTTAAGCTGTCTGATATCCAGGTAACTATATCAAAACTATATGATTTTGCTTTTACTATAGCGGTGTTACAGTTTAGCGTTTAAACACTAAACACATTTTAACCCTTTAGGACTTTATGGAAACATTCTCTGAAATAGAAGCTCATGTATTAATAAGCATGTACATCGATATTAACCATGCCAGTGTAAGGGTTATGTATTTGATATTCATTATCCATCTCACTCTACTCCACACACAATGGTGTTGTACACCTACGATCTCATTCTCATTGTTCTCTACTGTTCCCTGGATTGCAGTGCTTATCTCCCGATACAGGAGCAGTGACGCAGACACTCACGCGTTCTCCTCGTCCAGGTTGGCTCTCTTTGACCCAATCTTATAGAACGCTGGGAGCTGCTGCCCCTTCCCATAGACCCCCGTTGACGGGGGCGGGAAAGCAGAGTGGGACCCCTTCTGGGCTTTGGGCTCCTCCTTCTTCCCCGAGGCCAGGGCAAACCCCCCAAAACCAAAGCCACGCTTGCCCCCTGACCCGCCTTTATTCCAGTTCATGGCTCCTGTGCAGTTGAGTGAAGCTGAAAGAGGGAGAGAGAGAGAAGAGAGTTAGCAAATCAATCGTGAGCTTCACTGAAATCTTTAGCTCTTTCAGCACTACTGAAATTAGCAAATTTGCCCGTCCTTCTATGGGTGTTCATAAAAAAAGACGATATACTCATCCACAACTTCAACATAATTCTATACCCTACTCTTAAACTATAAGAAACTAAATCAGGCAGACACCTTCAGCTGGTGCCTTTGTGTGCCGAAGCACTGGTCTGGTTGACATCTCTTGCAGTTTTGAGTCCATTGCCAGCTTTCTTGTACTCTGTAAAGCTCCTTTATACGAATCCAGCCATGAAAGAAGCTAGTGGTCCATTCTATGATCTCAGTACACGAGATGCTCCGATGCGTACAGTGGGGTAGGTACAGTACTACGGGACACATGCAATTTGCCAATTTTAAAGCAATTAGAAATTTGAACCCCAACTAACACAGCTGTAGTTCCCTTTGCATCTTTGTGGGAGCCAGCACAGGTTTTATTATGATCCGATTCAGATTTATTCTTACACTGTCGGTGCAACGCTGCTTTTCTTACAGTCATTTGTGTGAAGAGCTTGTGTGTCACAGTCTCTCTGACGCTGGAATAAGATGAACAGCAGCAACAACACAACGCTGCCCGCAGGCAGTCCGCCAGGAATACTGAGCAACCAACTCCTTTTTGACTGACATGATTCTCAAATTAGGAAACAAACATAACAGGAGGCTGTGTGGTCCAGTGGTTAAAGAAAAGGGCTTGTAACCAGAAGGTCCCCGGTTCAAATCCCACCTCAGCCACTGACTCATTGTGTGACCCTGAGCAAGTCACTTAACCTCCTTGTGCTCCGTCTTTCGGGTGAGACGTAGTTGTAAGTGACTCTGCAGTTGATGCATAGTTCCCACACCCTAGTCTCTGTAAGTCGCCTTGGATAAAGGCGTCTGCTAAATAAACAAATAATAAGAGCAGGTGTGTCGGGTTACCAGGCGTCCCGGGAAAACTGGGATTATCCCCGTTTCCAGCCTTCATTTTTTGCCCCAGGCAAAAACAATTAAATTGTTAAATCATCCCGGTTTTGTTTGCATTCACATTTTTTATAAGTACAAAACTGTAAGAAATGTAAAATATTTAAATATTTATCAATATTCCCAACAACATTATTTGAAATATTTATATTTAGAATTGTATCAAAAAAAGTTATTTGAAATATTCAAATTCAATATTTATCAAAGGTCTGATACATATACACCCAATGTTTCATGTTTTAATTATTATTGTTATTATACTTATTTTAACAGCTTCGGGAGTTGCTGCAGCTTCAATGAACTGAAGAAAATAAATTAAATCCGGGAAGCTGGTAACCCTACAGATTAGATACTGTCTGGATTATGAGAAGGGTGTGTTTGTCAATGATAATCAATGGCCGATCAACACCACGGACAGGCAACTGCTGAAAACGAGCCCGCCCCCTGAACTGGTGATTTCAGTTCGTATTTTATTTATTTATTTATTTAAGAAAAGCCCATCCGTTTACAGTACTGTGCACGGCTTGGCATCATTGTTATATTTTGCATTCTATGAAAACACAATACGGACCCTTTATAAATTTACAGAAGTGTTTAATACCCGCTTTACCCAACCCCCTCCCTCATTTAATTCGGTTTGCCACACAACTAGAACGAGGGCCTATCTGAAGAAATAGCAAATACGCAGCCGAGGAGAACTGAAGTGAACAGTATTTGAGTCCTTCTGGTTACGTTTGGCTGGACACCCGTGTGTTAAACACTGTTATGCTTTCAGCGATTTTTTGGAAATCTCACGCACCACACAGTCTGCATTTTTTTTATGACCGTGTCGCCAACTTTGTGCTCTTTTGTCTGCCGTGTAATATATTTGTTTGCATTTCATTCGTTAATAAATACCCATTGGTTCACTAACATCTCTTCTAGTTCCGAACAAACGCCACAATGTGCACTTTAACCCCCGAAATTAAACATGTATTACCTGTTTGCCAGTGTGCGACTCTTGTTTATATCAAAAAATCCGCGATCCGTCCTCAGGCTGTGTTCTACGTCACGGCAAACTTGTGTACGACATCACGGTTGAACATTACGTCACATATGAGCGACACGAGGTCATCCATTCCGGTTGTTTTTAAGTATTATTATTATTATTATTATTATTATTATTATTATTAGAAAATATACATTAAACATGTATATGATATATATTATGTGCTGATATATTGTTTGCCTACATCTTGGTAATATTTCAGTAATAGATTTAGAATAGATCAGATATTATTATTATTATTATTATTATTATTATTATTATTATTTATTTCTTAGCAGACTTACAATTGTTACAAGATATCACATTATACATTATTTCACATTATACAGATATCACATTATTTCTACATACAATTACCCATTTATACAGTTGGGTTTTTACTGGAGCAATCTAGGTAAAGTACCTTGCTCAAGGACACAGCAGCAGTGTCCCCCACTGGGGATTGAACCCACAACCCTCCAGTCAAGAGTCCAGAGCCCTAACCACTACTCCACACTGCTGCCCTATGTAAGAACAAGAAAAGGCCATTCGTCCCCTCTACGCTCGTCCCTTGTTAGCACACCATTCTCCCTACTGGGGGGAACTCATTTAACAGAACAGAATTAGTATTTTATAAATGTGTGATTAGGGTCAGGCTGTACCAATCCTCCCTCTCTTGCGGGGTTAGTGTCAGGGTGTGGGCTATACCAATCCTCCCTCTCTTGCGGGGTTCGGGTCAGGGTGTGGGCTATACCAATCCTCCCTCTCTTGCGGGGTTCGGGTCAGGGTGTGGGCTATACCATTCCTCCCTCTCTTGCAGGGTTAGTGTCAGGGTGTGGGCTATACCAATCCTCCCTCTCTTGCGGGGTTCGGGTCAGGGTGTGGGCTATACCATTCCTCCCTCTCTTGCAGGGTTAGTGTCAGGGTGTGGGCTATACCAATCCCCCCTCTCTTGCAGGGTTAGGGTCAAGGTATGGGCTATACCAATCCTACCTCTTTTGCAAGGTTAGTGTCAGGGTGTGGGCTATACCAATCCTCCCTCACTTGCAGGGTTAGTGTCAGGGTGTGGGCTATACCAATCCTCCCTCACTTGCAGGGTTAGTGTCAGGGTGTGGGCTATACCAATCCTCCCTCACTTGCAGGGTTAGTGTCAGGGTGTGGGCTATACCAATCCTCCCTCACTTGCAGGGTTAGTGTCAGGGTGTGGGCTATACCAATCCTCCCTCACTTGCAGGGTTAGTGTCAGGGTTTGGGCTATACCAATCCTCCCTCTCTAGCAGGGTTAGGGTCAGGGTGTGGGCTATACCATTCCTCCCTCACTTGCAGGGTTAGTGTCAGGGTGTGGGCTATACCAATCCTCCCTCTCTAGCAGGGTTAGGGTCAAGGTATGGGCTATATTATTATTTGTTTATTTAGCAGACGCCTTTATCCAAGGCGACTTACAGAGACTAGGGTGTGTGAACTATGCATCAGCTGCAGAGTCACTTACAATTACATCTCACCTGAAAGACGGAGCACAAGGAGGTTAAGTGACTTGCTCAGGGTCACACAATGAGTCAGCGGCTGAGGTGGGATTTGAACCGGGGACCTCCTGGTTACAAGCCCTTTGCTTTAACCACTGGACCACACAGCCTCCTAAACCAATCCTACCTCTTTTGCCAGGTTAGTGTCAGGGTGTGGGCTATACCATTCCTCCCTCTCTTGCGGGGTTAGTGTCAGGGTGTGGGCTATACCAATTGTCCCTCTCTTGCGGGGTTCGGGTCAGGGTGTGGGCTATACCAATCCTCCCTCTCTTGCAGGGTTAGGGTCAAGGTATGGGCTATACCAATCCTACCTCTTTTGCGGGGTTCTGTCTCATGTATTGCTGTAAATTAGAGTTCAAACAGTGACCAGCACTGATTCAATTGGACAGGCTTTTTCAAGAGACTCTACTGTAACATTATGAAGTCAGTAGACCCATATAATATACTGTATATGTATGTATTTGTAAAAAACAAACAAACAAACAAATACAATATTTTTAATGAGAAAAATTAAAAAATGGTTAGTATTGACTTGTGCCCAGTGCTCTGTACAGCTTGTGCAGACTCTGTGTTATTCACTCAGTCAGTGCTCTGTACAGCTTGTGCAGACTCTGTGTTATTCACTCAGTCAGTGCTCTGTACAGCTTGTGCAGACTCTGTGTTATTCACTCAGTCAGTGCTCTGTACAGCTTGTGCAGACTCTGTGTTATTCACTCAGTCAGTGCTCTGTACAGCTTGTGCAGACTGTGTTATTCACTCAGTCAGTGCTCTGTACAGCTTGTGCAGACTCTGTGTTATTCACTCAGTCAGTGCTCTGTACAGCTTGTGCAGACTCTGTGTTATTCACTCAGTCAGTGCTCTGTACAGCTTGTGCAGACTCTGTGTTATTCACTCAGTCAGTGCTCTGTACAGCTTGTGCAGACTCTGTGTTATTCACTCAGTCAGTGCTCTGTACAGCTTGTGCAGACTCTGTGTTATTCACTCAGTCAGTGCTCTGTACAGCTTGTGCAGACTCTGTGTTATTCACTCAACGGGTGCGCTGTACAGCTTGTGCAGACTGTGTGTTTTCATGGTAATACTTTTTCATCAGCCCATGAGAGTCGCACAGGATGCGGGCAGCTGCCAAGACGAGCCTCAAAATATGATTTACAGATAAGCGATCGAATAGACAGTCGGGATTCAGCGACTGCCAGTCCGTCATTGACCAATAGGTGGCACCTCTGTTGTCCCTTCCCGAGCGGCAGGTCGGTGTACGGCTTTGCGGTACAAACATAAATAAAAGAGTCAGGCTTAGAGACAGACAGGTGCGGTGAGTTTGGGAAACTCGGACCGAGACGGGGGTATAAATATCACAATATCACATATATAAATATCGCACGCTCTCAACAGCTTCAGAAATGAAGATTAATGATGTACCAGTTTATCAAAGCTGTCAAAGGCTCAGTGATTGCAGTACGCTGTGCCCCCTGCAGATGCTGCTGGAGAAGCTGAACGGCACGGTGCCCTGCCTGCTGGACACCAGTACCATCCCCCTTGAGGAGCTCCGCTTGGGGGCTGACCCCGGAGCCTGTGGACTGCACCCCACCAAAGGAGAGCCCAGCCCGCACCCCTACAACCGCACATTCAGCACACACTTCCACAGCTTCGTGGAGCTTTGTCTGCAGAGGGATCCCGAGAGGAGGTGGAACCCCAAACCTGACCCAGCCTGCGCAGAGCAGAGCCCAAACCTGACCCAGCCTGTGCAGAGCAGAGCCCAAACCTGACCCAGCCTGTGCAGAGCAGAGCCCAAATCTGACCCAGCCTGTGCAGAGCAGAGCCCAAACCTGACCAATCCTGAGCAGAGCAGAGCCCAAACCTGACCCAGCCTGAGCAGAGCAGAGCCCAAACCTGACCCAGCCTGAGCAGAGCAGAGCCCAAACCTGACCCAGCCTGTGCAGAGCAGAGCCCAAACCTGACCAATCCTGAGCAGAGCAGAGCCCAAACCTGACCCAGCCTGAGCAGAGCAGAGCCCAAACCTGACCAATCCTGAGCAGAGCAGAGCCCAAACCTGACCCAGCCTGAGCAAAGCAGAGCCCAAACCTGGGGAGTGCACACACAGTAGAACCAAGTACAAAAGCGAAGAAACTCAGCCAATAGTTTGTCTGTCAGACCCCGGGTTGAACCCTGCCCGATACTGCGTTTCCTTGTTCATTTAGCTAAACAGGGCCAATGTTTAATTGAGACTGTGGTGATTTAATTCTAGCACCTCTAGTGGTGTGGCTGTCTCAGTGTGCCCGTGTCTTCTGCACGGACGACTGTTATTGCGTGTTTTTGCAGATTAAGCGGCGTGCCTCAGCCACACTCCCCGAGCTGCTCCGTCCTGTCTCCCCCATCACACACTTTGAGTGTGCCCAACCTCACGACTCCCCCGGGTGACCAGTCTGAGCCAGCTGGAGGACTGGGACTGGGACTGCTGAGAGAGGAGGGGGAGGGAGACTGAACAAGCTAGAGGTTATAGGACAGGGGAGGAGGGAGGGGGGAGACTGAGCCAACTGGAGGACGGACTTCTGGGAGAAGAGAGGAGAAAGGGGGACTGCTCGTTTTCAGAGGGGGGGTCAGGGAAGGGAGCCAGCTGGACATGGGTGACTGGGATTAGTGAGGAGGGAGTGAAAACAGCAGGATCCCTACCTGACACCCTCATCCACACTAAGCTGAAGAGAGGGAGCGCGGAAGAGCGAGGTCATAATGCTCGTTACTAAAGCAGGCTGCTGTGAGACAGAGGCGGAGAGAGGAGGAACGGCAGCAGTATTGACGAATCATTGAAACCTGGCTCTGACTTTTTGTTTCCCCATCTTCTCGATCTCTGCTAACAAAGCTTTGAATACAGTAAACTCAAATTCCTCCTCCGTCACTTCTTTGTCTTTTTTTTCCCGTCGACTACTAAGTTTTTTTACATACAATGTTAAATGGTAATTTCTGAATCACAAGATATTCAGTAGTATTAGCAATACATGCTTTTGAGGAGGAGTCTTTAACAATGACAAACTAATTATATTCTTTGTAATAACCCCTAAAGCACAGTGACTGTCAGCCTGTGTCTCGAAGACGTTCAGAGCTGAGTTGCACAGCTTTGGCCCTCAAGGTCCCTTCCAGTCCAGGTCTTTGTTCCAAGCAGGTGCTAAATTATCTTGAGACAAATTATTTCAGGCCCTGATTAGAATGGATCACAAAGGCAGAGTTTGACACCACTGGCTTGAAGTTTCAACATCCCTTCTGGCATCATAGACACTCAAACTGAGGTGTTGTACAAGTTAAGGACCCTGGATGCTGGTTCCGTGGGGGATGAGACTGGACTGGCATTCCTCAGTCTCAGGGCAGGGTCTGGGAGGGGGAGACTGATCCAATGCATGTTCTGAACTGAATCCTTCGGTATCCTTTTTTT
Organism: Acipenser ruthenus; assembly: GCF_902713425.1. Classification (NCBI taxonomy): domain Eukaryota; kingdom Metazoa; phylum Chordata; class Actinopteri; order Acipenseriformes; family Acipenseridae; genus Acipenser; species Acipenser ruthenus. The sequence continues at coordinate 9,500,128 of NC_081216.1, read as the reverse complement.
AAATTTATTTTTAACTGAAATGTTCTGTGTGTTTCTTTTAATTCTACTACCGCGGTCAGAAATAAAACTTGAATGTGGAGAAATGCTGTTGGGTCGCTAGGATTGGCTTTAATGATGAATCTGTATCTGGGGGCAGTGCGGGGGGATCACACTGATGACTTGCTGCTGAACCAGCGCAAAGCCAGAGCCTCTGTCAACAGGGAACACAGCCTAACACTCTCATTCTTCTACATATTCCTGGAGAGTCCTCAACCTGAAAAAAGACAAAGTGTAACAACCATACAATTTTATTGCATAAAAAAAAAGAAAAACACCACATCTATTGAAAGCTAAGGATTGGCAGCTGCTTGTAAAAGCGCCCTGTTGAATTGAATTGCTGCTTGTTCGTCCCTCTCTGATTACAGGTGAGATCTCACCGATGTGCTCACCTGTGAGGGCACCTTGAGCAGACTGCGACTGTGATTCCAGCCAATATCGTTTCTATTACTTAAACTGGAAGGATCAAGACGGCTCCACTGAATGCAGTTTTTTCGTTTCTTTTCCGTTAATGCATCATAAACAGCAATGCATTATACATCCTTTACTGGTTCAACACAGTCTGATGATGCCATCATTCAGCACATGTAGGGCACCTCTTTAGATACAGAGAGGATTATGCCTGGTGGTATCTTTCTGTAAATAATATCAGACTAATCCCTGTGCCCTCTCTTTTTATTTCATACTCAGGAAAACATGACTAACTTTTAATCAAAAGAAAAAAGTTGCATTTCCCGCTTATAGATGCACGTTACACATTCAAAAAGGCAGTGACCATTAAAAAGGAATAAAGGAAATTCCGGAGAGGGTTACAGGTCCTCCCCGTGCTCCTGCTGCTCGCCGCTGTCTGACTGCTCACAGCTCTCAGCCTGTAGCTTTTGCATCTTGGTGATCAGCTCTGAAGGGAGAGAGGCAGAGTGTTCAGTGTTTCACCATGTCAAAGATCTGCATGTCAAACAGAGGTCAGCATGTTTATACAGTTGCGCTGAGGGAACACGGAGCCACTTTGTGGCTTGGAACTTAGTTTCAGGAGACTGCATGGCACACCAGGGGAGACTTGGCATTTTGATACAGCAAAGTTGCCTCAAACTAGGTCTCCTGGAACCAGGTTTCAAGCCACTGTTCCCGAGTACCTTTAGCGGGATTGAAGACGCCATTGGTCTGCTCGTTGCACACGTAGCATCGCTGGGATTTGTGGTAATGCTGCAGCGCACAGCTCTCACAGAAATAGTGCCGACACCTGCAGACAGGGAGGAGAGGAAATCAGGGGCTCTGAATAAACAGACCAGAGGAGAGGAGAGGAGAGGGGGGAACGTACTTGGTGATGACAGGGTTTTTGAAGGACTCCCTGCAGATGAAGCACTTGAAGGGCAGGTCCTCTTCATCGCTGCTCACCTCGTAGTTCTCATCGTCTGCTCAGGAGGGCAGAGAGGAGAGGAGACCCAGTTACAGCCAATGCCTTCAGCAGCGTTATACATTACTGGATTTAAAACTGGCACACGAGAATCTGGGTCAACTATCTGGAACATTACAGTACACCTTTGCTTCTAGAACCTGTGAAAATCTGTGATAGACGTCTGTATATATGCAGGAGTATCTTTAATACTTAATCTGGTAAAATCTGTATGTGATATGGTTCAGTTGAAGCTATAACGTATTTTTTTTTTTTCTTTCTGGTGACTGTTGATGGAAATTAGAAAGCTAGAGCGTCTACAGTGCATCAATGTAATTATAATTGTGTTTAGTGCATGACCAAATAAAATCATTTAATTTAATAAATAAACAGCAAACCAGGAATTACAACAATTAGCCCTTGAGGGCTGAGCCTCGCTGGCTCAATGTTTGCACACAAGCGCTCCTGCACAGCTCACCGTTGGCCCCGTAGCGGCCCTCGTCCAGCTCCCTCTCGATCTGCCAGCCATGCTTGTAGTCGGAGCGGTCGTGCAGGAACTTGCAGCTGTCTGCGGGACACAGGATAGAGTGAGCAAAGAACTGAAACACAGAACAGGAAAACACTGACGGGACAGAGTGAGAACGAAAGAATCATCATGAAGGAGCAATAAAGCTTTTCAGATAGGAGAAGTCTTTATTACTGTCTTCAAAAAACAAGGAAAGAGACCTCCGGTCCAGAAACATTTGTCGTTGAAGTTATTAACGTTTCTTTTAGTATTTCTACATTCAGCACACACTTGAGTGTTTAATAGTTCTGGATGAGGGAGGAATTAAGTGTGGGGGGGGGGGGTAGTTTTTAAGATGAGGGGGCTAGTTTTTGAGAGGAGGGGCATTAGTTTTACCTCCAAAGCCACAGAAGCCGGTCTCCTTGTAGTCCTTGCAGATGTCAGGCTGGTAGTCCCACCTCACTGTCGCCCTCAAGTGGTCAGGGGCTCGAATTGGACCTTTCCTATAGAAAAGAACTCACTTTATCAGAAGCCACAGAAAGAAACATCCATTCCCAGCAAAACCTGCCTCAGACTCCCGTTCTATCAGAGAGTGAGGCAGCATCGATCAGACTCCCGTTCTATCAGAGAGTGAGGCAGCATCGATCAGACTCCCGTTCTATCAGAGAGTGAGGCAGCATCGATCAGACTCCCGTTCTATCAGAGAGTGAGGCAGCATCGATCAGACTCCCGTTCTATCAGAGAGTGAGGCAGCATCGATCAGACCACCCTTATTTCAGTGAGGTAGCATCGGTCAGACCCATCGACGTGTCCTACCTGACCATCCCAGAGGAGGCATCCCCCATCGACGTGTCCTACCTGACCATCCCAGAGGAGGCGTCCCCCATCAACCCATCCCAGAGGAGGCGTCCCCCATCAACCCATCCCTACCTGACCATCCCAGAGGAGACAGTCCCCCATCGCCATGTCCAACCTGACCATCCCAGAGGAGGTGTTCCCCATCGCCATGTCCTACCTGACCATCCCAGAGGAGGCGTTCCCCATCGATGTGTCCTTGGGTTTGATAAACTTCTGGTAGTTATTGAGCCCACGGTAGATTTTATCATCGTCCTTCCCCGTTATCTCCTGTTGAAGATGAAAACAATATATACAAGGTGAGAAAGTGACATTTTTATTTTTAAAAGTACACTTCTTGCATGACTAATAAGACAATACTTCCAGGACTACTAGGAGCTATAACTGCCATTATCTTTATAAAATATGCAATAAGTTACTGGAATAACGCAAACTGCTGCTGCTTCCCATTATCAGGCTTGCTTGTTTTTTTTACCTATTCCCTTTGTGCGTCACAGTGCTTGAAACAGGCCAGTACATGTATGCAGTACCGTCACTTCTATATTCCACAGACTTGCGTAAAGTCACTTCTTCAAACAGAAATATGATGTAAAGTGCATGCAGAGATTTGTGAAAGCTGAAACCCCAACCGCCTCTCCAACCCCCAACCCCCTCTCCAACCCCAACCCCCTCTCCAACCCCCAACCCCCAACCCCCAACCCCCTCTCCAAACCCCAACCCCCTCTGCCTGCCTGCCTGCCTGCCATCTCAGCCGCCCTGCACACAGTCAGGGGTGGGAGTGTGGGCAGTGAGGGGTCAGTATTCTCCAGTACAGGCAGGTCTGTGAGGGCAGTGAGGGATCAGTATTCTCCAGTACAGAGGTCTGTGTGGGTCAGGGGTATGAGGCTCACCTCCTGCACTCTCTGGCTGCGCTCGAAGATGGCCTGCGCGTCCTTGTCCTTCTCCGTGTCCAGCTGGTACACGGCCGTGGCGCCCATGTCCTCGGGACCCTCCGCTTTCTACAGAGAGAGGGGGAGCGGCACCCACAGCCATTACACACTCAACAGCACTGCATGCAGAAATACTCACAGAAACGCAGTGCGTTCCATGACAAACGCATCGACTCCACTTATTAACTGTTCTACAAGATTACACTTTAAAGCACATCCAAATTCTACACAGCTTGATTCACAGCATCTAACATTCTCCATTCTTACACAGGGTTCATATATATATATATATATATATATATATTACAAAAACAACAGTGAATAAACCGTCCCTCTCCCAGCTCAGGTGTTAAAGCACTGCTCGGACATGCACACAGACCCTGCCGTTGTTTCAGGAGGTACGTACAGCAGATCTGGTGGATTTGTACTCGATGGTGATTTTATTCGACTTCTCTTGTTCTCCGCCGCTGTCGCTGGAAGACACCTTCTCCTTTTCCACCTTCTTCGTCTGAAGAGCACAGAAGTGAACATCTCATTAAAGCAATACCACAGCATACCATACCCCATACAGTGAACATCTTATTAACGCAATACCACAGCATAGCATACCCCACACCGTGAACATCTCATTAATGCAATACCACAGCATAGCATACCCACACAGTGAACATCTCATTAATGCAATACCACACCATACACCACACCGTGAACATCTCATTAATGCAATACCACACCATACACCACACCGTGAACATCACATTAATGCAATACCACAGCATAACATACCCCACACCGTGAACATCTCATTAATGCAATACCACACCATACACCACACCGTGAACATCTCATTAATGCAATACCACAGCATAACATACCCCACACAGTGAACATCTCATTAATGCAATACCACAGCATAACATACCCCACACAGTGAACATCTCATTAATGCAATACCACACCATACACCACACAGTGAACATCTCATTAATGCAATACCACACCATACACCACACCGTGAACATCTCATTAATGCAATACCACACCATACCCCACACCGTGAACATCACATTAATACAATACCACAGCATACCATACCCCACACAGTGAACATCTCATTAATGCAATACCACAGCATACCATACCCCACACCATGAACATCTCATTAATGCAATACCACACCATACCCCACACCGTGAACATCTCATTAATGCAATACCACAGCATAGCATACCCACACCGTGAACATCTCATTAATGCAATACCACACCATACCCCACACAGTGAACATCTCAATGCAATACCACAGCATAGCATACCCCACACAGTGAACATCTCATTAATGCAATACCACACCATACACCACACCGTGAACATCTCATTAATGCAATACCACAGTTTAGCATACCCACACCGTGAACATCTCATTAATGCAATACCACAGCTTAGCATACCCACACAGTGAACATCTCATTAATGCAATACCACACCATACCCCACACAGTGAACATCTCAATGCAATACCACAGCATAGCATACCCCACACAGTGAACATCTCATTAATGCAATACCACACCATACACCACACCGTGAACATCTCATTAATGCAATACCACAGCATAGCATACCCACACCGTGAACATCTCATTAATGCAATACCACACCATACCCCACACAGTGAACATCTCAATGCAATACCACAGCATAGCATACCCCACACAGTGAACATCTCATTAATGCAATACCACACCATACACCACACCGTGAACATCTCATTAATGCAATACCACAGTTTAGCATACCCACACCGTGAACATCTCATTAATGCAATACCACAGCTTAGCATACCCACACCGTGAACATCTCATTAATGCAATACCACACCATACACCACACCGTGAACATCTCATTAATGCAATACCACAGCATACCATACCCCACACCGTGAACATCTCATTAATGCAATACCACAGCTTAGCATACCCACACCGTGAACATCTCATTAATGCAATACCACACCATACACCACACCGTGAACATCTCATTAATGCAATACCACAGCATACCATACCCCACACAGTGAACATCTCATTAATGCAATACCACACCATACACCACACCGTGAACATCTCATTAATGCAATACCACACCATACACCACACCGTGAACATCACATTAATACAATACCACAGCATAACATACCCCACACAGTGAACATCTCATTAATGCAATACCACACCATACACCACACCGTGAACATCTCATTAATGCAATACCACAGCATACCATACCCCACACCGTGAACATCTCATTAATGCAATACCACAGCATACCATACCCCACACAGTGAACATCTCATTAATGCAATACCACACCATACACCACACCGTGAACATCTCATTAATGCAATACCACAGCATAACATACCCCACACAGTGAACATCTCATTAATGCAATACCACAGCATAGCATACCCACACCGTGAACATCTCATTAATGCAATACCACACCATACCCCACACAGTGAACATCTCAATGCAATACCACAGCATAGCATACCCCACACAGTGAACATCTCATTAATGCAATACCACACCATACACCACACCGTGAACATCTCATTAATGCAATACCACAGTTTAGCATACCCACACCGTGAACATCTCATTAATGCAATACCACACCATACACCACACAGTCAACATCTCAATGCAATACCACAGCATACCATACCCCACACAGTGAACATCTCATTAATGCAATACCACACCATACACCACACCGTGAACATCTCATTAATGCAATACCACAGCATACCCCACACAGTGAACATCTCATTAATGCAATACCACACCATACACCACACCGTGAACATCTCATTAATGCAATACCACAGCTTAGCATACCCACACCGTGAACATCTCATTAATGCAATACCACACCATACACCACACCGTGAACATCTCATTAATGCAATACCACACCATACCCCACACAGTGAACATCTCAATGCAATACCACAGCATACCATACCCCACACAGTGAACATCTCATTAATGCAATACCACACCATACACCACACCGTGAACATCTCATTAATGCAATACCACAGCATACCATACCCCACACCATGAACATCTCATTAATGCAATACCACAGCTTAGCATACCCACACAGTGAACATCTCATTAATGCAATACCACACCATACACCACACCGTGAACATCTCATTAATGCAATACCACAGCTTAGCATACCCACACAGTGAACATCTCATTAATGCAATACCACAGCTTAGCATACCCACACAGTGAACATCTCATTAATGCAATACCACAGCATACACCACACCGTGAACATCTCATTAATGCAATACCACAGCTTAGCATACCCACACAGTGAACATCTCATTAATGCAATACCACACCATACACCACACCGTGAACATCACATTAATGCAATACCACAGCTTAGCATACCCACACAGTGAACATCTCATTAATGCAATACCACAGCATAGCATACCCACACAGTGAACATCTCATTAATGCAATACCACAGCTTAGCATACCCACACAGTGAACATCTCATTAATGCAATACCACACCATACACCACACCGTGAACATCTCATTAATGCAATACCACAGCATAGCATACCCACACAGTGAACATCTCATTAATGCAATACCACAGCTTAGCATACCCACACAGTGAACATCTCATTAATGCAATACCACACCATACACCACACCGTGAACATCACATTAATACAAAACCACACCATACACCACACAGTGAACATCTCATTAATGCAATACCACACCATACACCACACCGTGAACATCTCATTAATGCAATACCACACCATACACCACACCGTGAACATCACATTAATGCAATACCACACCATACCCCACACAGTGAACATCTCATTAATGCAATACCACAGCATACCATACCCCACACAGTGAACATCTCATTAATGCAATACCACACCATACACCACACCGTGAACATCTCATTAATGCAATACCACACCATACCCCACACAGTGAACATCTCATTAATGCAATACCACAGCATAGCATACCCACACCGTGAACATCTCATTAATGCAATACCACACCATACCCCACACAGTGAACATCTCAATGCAATACCACAGCATAGCATACCCCACACAGTGAACATCTCATTAATGCAATACCACACCATACACCACACCGTGAACATCTCATTAATGCAATACCACAGTTTAGCATACCCACACCGTGAACATCTCATTAATGCAATACCACACCATACACCACACAGTCAACATCTCAATGCAATACCACAGCATACCATACCCCACACAGTGAACATCTCATTAATGCAATACCACACCATACACCACACCGTGAACATCTCATTAATGCAATACCACAGCATACCATACCCCACACCGTGAACATCTCATTAATGCAATACCACAGCTTAGCATACCCACACCGTGAACATCTCATTAATGCAATACCACACCATACACCACACCGTGAACATCTCATTAATGCAATACCACACCATACCCCACACAGTGAACATCTCAATGCAATACCACAGCATACCATACCCCACACAGTGAACATCTCATTAATGCAATACCACACCATACACCACACCGTGAACATCTCATTAATGCAATACCACACCATACCCCACACCATGAACATCTCATTAATGCAATACCACAGCTTAGCATACCCACACAGTGAACATCTCATTAATGCAATACCACACCATACACCACACCGTGAACATCTCATTAATGCAATACCACAGCTTAGCATACCCACACAGTGAACATCTCATTAATGCAATACCACAGCTTAGCATACCCACACAGTGAACATCTCATTAATGCAATACCACAGCATACACCACACCGTGAACATCTCATTAATGCAATACCTCAGCTTAGCATACCCACACAGTGAACATCTCATTAATGCAATACCACACCATACACCACACCGTGAACATCACATTAATGCAATACCACAGCTTAGCATACCCACACAGTGAACATCTCATTAATGCAATACCACAGCATAGCATACCCACACAGTGAACATCTCATTAATGCAATACCACAGCTTAGCATACCCACACAGTGAACATCTCATTAATGCAATACCACACCGTACACCACACCGTGAACATCTCATTAATGCAATACCACAGCATAGCATACCCACACAGTGAACATCTCATTAATGCAATACCACAGCTTAGCATACCCACACAGTGAACATCTCATTAATGCAATACCACACCATACACCACACCGTGAACATCACATTAATACAAAACCACACCATACACCACACAGTGAACATCTCATTAATGCAATACCACACCATACACCACACCGTGAACATCTCATTAATGCAATACCACACCATACACCACACCGTGAACATCTCATTAATGCAATACCACACCATACACCACACCGTGAACATCACATTAATGCAATACCACACCATACACCACACCGTGAACATCTCATTAATGCAATACCACAGCATAGCATACCCCACACCGTGAACATCTCATTAATGCAATACCACACCATACACCACACCGTGAACATCTCATTAATGCAATACCACACCATACACCACACCGTGAACATCACATTAATGCAATACCACACCATACCCCACACAGTGAACATCTCATTAATGCAATACCACAGCATACCATACCCCACACAGTGAACATCTCATTAATGCAATACCACACCATACACCACACCGTGAACATCTCATTAATGCAATACCACAGCTTAGCATACCCCACACAGTGAACATCACATTAATGCAATACCACACCATACACCACACCGTGAACATCTCATTAATGCAATACCACAGCATAGCATACCCACACAGTGAACATCTCATTAATGCAATACCACACCATACACCACACAGTGAACATCTCAATGCAATACCACAATTTAGCATACCCACACAGTGAACATCTCATTAATGCAATACCACAGCATACACCACACCGTGAACATCTCATTAATGCAATACCACACCATACACCACACCGTGAACATCACATTAATACAATACCACAGCATACCATACCCCACACAGTGAACATCACATTAGTGCAATACCACAGCACACCATAGCATACCCCACACCGTACCAGTGTCATTTATATAGCATCCTTCATGTGCAAGCATCCCAGGGCACTTTACAAAAGCACATAGCAAGCCAAAAGAGCTCCAAACTGCTCATTAGTGAAAGGCCAGATCAAAGAGATGTGTTTTAAGCTTAGATTTAAAACACTGCCAGACGCAGCACTGCAGACACAATGTGGAAGTGAAGGACCTGGAGCACAGAGCCCTCACTCTCTAGGATTGTAATGGAGTTCTTGTACCAAAGCAAACAAGAGGCCTTATTGGCAGATCTCAAAGTACCAGCCGGCTTAAAAGTAACTCACACAGACAGGCAGAGCCGTGACTAGCCTTGGAAGAGAGGAGCAGCGTTTTGAAATACATGACAAGGCAATACACAAATACAAACACATAACTATGGATTTAGTTTAGTGAGGGAGCCATGCAAGGAGTGACTCTGCTGTGTATATGTCTAGCAGCGTTTCCCAAGCCTTGAACCACTACCAATAAGCCTGTGGGACTCCCTCCCAGCACACTGAACCAGCGTAGTGTTATTGTGAGGTACACGTTAAAGCATGATACGCATCACACTGCCTAAACAACTTCCGCTAACAAAGCAGGGAAGCACCCATTCAAATCCGCTACGCTGTTTTCGTCTTTTACTTTATCATATTTTCCAATCTTTTACATTGGTTTTAATGTAATTCATCAGATTTTTCCACCATTAAGAAAAAGGTATGTGAATATGTATCATATGCAAAACATTGGCTCTTGGAAATGTGTTTACTTGTGCAGCTTTTCATTTGGTCTTGTTCATCGTGAATTGTTTTTCTTTTAAGAGAAATTGGTTGTGTTTCCAGTTTAAGTTTACAAAACTTAAACTCAAGGGTACAGCAGCCGTGTCCCCCACCTGGGATTGAACCCCCGACCCTCCGGTCAAGAGTCCAGAGCCCTAACCACTCCTCCACACTGCTGCCCAATTGATTGCACCTGTACCAAAATCTGACAGTTTACCACTTTTTGACATTGCACAGGTCAAGTTTTGGTACGCCCTGCACCCTTCTCTTACCCTCTGGATCATGGGATTAGCCGGCCCAGCCTTCCTCTCCTTCCGCTTCACGGCATTCTTCTCCTCGTCGCTGTCTGTGTGAAAGGGCATCGAGTCTCTTCAGTATAGCATCGCTTGGTATATCATCAGTACATCCATTTCACTGAAGTGATCAACTAATGTTATCATTGCTATGACAAGCTGCTGTATAATCTTGAAAATATAAACGCGGCTTTTTAAAACAGCAAAGCTAACCGGAATACCGCGACATCAATTACACCAGACTGGGTCCCGGCGGGTCGATCTAGTCCACTCGTGGATTAAGCAGATTTAGTCCACTTGATTGGACTAAAGTTAATACACCTGCTAATCCAGATTGCAGCGTGACACAGGTTAATCATCACAGGTTGACCATCTGCTAAATAAGACTAAACAAGATCACGTGTATGTGCATGTGCAGCGGTTTCGGCAGCTTCAATGCAAGTATGACCTACCAGTTTGAAATGTGCACGTGACATTTATTTTGATGTCATGTCTTTTTCGTGCACATTTCAAACTGGCAGATCATGCTTGAAGCTGCCCACACTGCTGCATAGGCACAGAAAAGTTTAATTGCGTGATAATGGACCATTTGTTGTTTACAGTTAAAGCATATTAACTGAAATTACATCGTGTTAAACTGAAAGTACACCTGAAAGGTATAGGATTAAAAAGTTATTTTAAATGTAAGTCCTATATATCTGTAAAATGTATGCAGTAAATGCTTTGAACGAGCAAGCGTAGTGAGTTAGTCTTATCACAGTACGAAGTGCATTCTCTCTCTCTCTCTCTCTCTCTCTCTCTCTCTCTCTCTCTCTCTCTCTCTCTGTCTCAATTCAATTCAATTCAAAGTGCTTTATTGGCATGACTTATTTTCCACAGTGTTGCCAAAGCAAATACATACATATTATGAACAGATGCATATATATACAAACAAGGAACAATGGTAACAAAATAATATAATATTTTGTTACCATTGTTCCTCTCTCTCTCTCTCTCTCAATTCAATTCAATTCAATTCAAATTGGCTTTATTGGCATGACAATAAAAATAATTGTGTTGCCAAAGCACATACATGGCATAACCAACTCAAATATACAGACAAAGAATTTTTCTTAATACTAACAGTATCCCTCCTCCTTCTATATTAATACAGTAAACAGAATCCCTCCCTTCCCCTCTATATCAAACAGTACCCCCTTCCCCCCTCTATATTAAACAGAATCCCCCCTCCCTCAATTATACAATACCCCCTCCCTCTTTCTATATTAAACAGAATCCCTCCCTCCCTCCCTCTCTCTTTTCCCTCTCTAGTGTGACGTGTTCACGGTCTGTCCCTCAGGCTATGACAGGTCTCCACGTATTGACCAGCCAGTCTGGCTGTGTGTTTGTCTTCCCCCAGCAGGATTGACAGCTTCTGGGTATCACACATTTTTGGGAATTCTGGGACTAAATCACAGAATTTGGGGAAGAAAATGTCCCTTATGTTTTTATATTTTTCACAGTGTGTCAGGAAGTGAATCTCTGTCTCGACCTCTCCTGTCTCACAGTGACCACAGTGCCTGTTCTCTCTCTCTCTCGCCGAAGCTACACTCCACACACCGGCCCCTGCTCGAGTCAGTAAACTCACCCGCGTCGCTGTCGCTTGCTTTCCGTTTACGAGCTGTGAATTTTTTGTTCGTTTTTTTAAAAAGAAAAGTGCAGGTGGATTTGGACTCTTCGTTTTCAGCCATTTTTTTTTTAAATAACAAACAACGAACTATAAAACAAGTCCAGTCACAGATTCGTACGCTTCGTACGTGTAATTATAAAACAGCGACATCTAGCGTCAAAAAAGACTTGGGTCCTCCCAGAGTTAATATATTAATCAATATTTATATATATATATTCAGTGGTTAGATTGGGATTTTAAAAAAGGTGGAACGGTCGTTGCCCGTGTAAGGTTGTTGATTGGGAGGGGGATGAACGCAGCTCCGTACTAAACTAGTTAAATGCCAATTGCAACGAACTTGGCGGCTGAAGTTAGTCCCCAGCTGCGTACTAAAAAAGGTCTCAATTGCAACTAACCCAAAAATACCTGCTGCTGCCCTCTAGAGGATACTAAATACGGGATTAATTTAGTCTAACTCTTGCTATGGACTAAGAATTTTAGTATCGTACTAAGTGGAATAGTGGAAGACATGTGAAAGTCCCAGAATGTACTGGCAGTTTATTTTTGCTGAAATAATAATGTGTGCATATAATATACACATATATATGTCGTGGTATAGTAAGCAAACTTGTTAAATTTGCAGACGACACAAAAATAGGAGGAGTGGCAAACACAGTTGCAGCAGCAAAGGTCATTCAAAATGATCTAGACAGCATTCAGAACTGGGCAGACACATGGCAAATGACATTTAATAGAGAAAAGTGTAAAGTACTGCATTCAGGCAATACAAATGTGCATTATAAATATTATATGGGAGATACTGAAATTGAAGAAGGAATCTATGAAAACGACCTAGGAGTTTATTTTGACTCAGAAATGTGTTCATCTAGACAATGTGGGGAAGCTATAAAAAGGCCAACCAGATGCTCGGATATATTGTGAGAAGTGTTGAATTTAAATCAAGGGAAGTAATGTTAAAACTTTACAATGCATTAGTAAGACCCCACCTAGAATATTGTGTTCAGTTCTGGTCACCTCGTTACAAAAAGGATATTGCTGCTCTAGAAAGAGTGCAAAGAAGAGCAACCAGAATTATCCCGGGTTTAAAAGGCATGTCGTATGCAGACAGGCTAAAAGAATTGAATCTGTTCAGTCCTGAACAAAGAAGACTACACCTAAAAGGTATAGACAATGTCGACCCAGGGGACTTTTTTGACCTGAAAAAAGAAACAAGGACCAGGCGTCACAAATAGAGATTAGATAAAGGGGCATTCAGAACAGAAAATAGGAGGCACTTTTTTACACAGAGAATTGTGAGGGTCTGGAACCAACTCCCCAGTAATGTTGTTGAAGCTGACACCCTGGGATCCTTCAAGAAGCTGCTTGATGAGATTCTGGGATCAATAAGCTACTAACAACCAAACAAGCAAGATGGGCTGAATGGCCTCCTCTCGTTTGTAAACTTTCTTATGTTCTTATGTCACTATATTTGAAGCATCTCCTGTCTGTATGGATATTGTAATAGTAAAATAAAATTACATTACGACTACAATACTGTTAACTACCAATAATGAAGGAAGGTGTCGGTAGCATTACAGTCATGCATGTAGAGCCTGTAGTATGCGATAGTAGGTTTCACATTTGAGAAACTTTTTTTTTTTTGGGGGGGGGGGAGCAGCAAGTCTTTTCATTCCCTTTAATTTGAGGGGACTCGACACTGGTGGTTCTTAGGGGTGAGCAGGGATATTGAGGAGTAGGGACACAGTGGGTAGAATGGGAGTTAAGTGTTATTTTACGTAGTTGGACCTGGGGGCACATTAAAAAATAAAATAAACAGTGCTCTTCTCAGGGTGTTTTTAGAAATGATTATCTATGATATTTCTTCGGAATACCACCCCTTCCCTGTTTTGTCCTTGTTGTGGTCCAATGAGAACGGTGTCGAAACAGCCTGTGTGTGTTGACCACGGTTATCCTTTACTCCCTTTAAAACAGTCTGGGCCCCACCGCACGAGCTGCAACTGTCTTTCAGTGGCGTGGCGTGACAAAATGGACTGGGGTAGCAGAGTCGTCGCAACCCCACTTTTTTTAAGTGGCAGCTACCTATAAGCCACAGATACCTTTCATAATTTGAATTCTGAAAGTGCTGAGTATATCCTTTCCCTTCCTGTGTCAGCTCAGGGATCTGTGGTGTATATCTCCCTTTTTTAACAATCGCCAATTTTTCAGAGAAAGTTCTCCTTGAAAAAGGATTCGTAACCAAATCGACTATGATGTCTCTGTTTTCTCACATTTTTTTTTAATTTTAGTGTAAAATAAAATTCGAAATAATTAGATGTTGTAAAGGTATTTGTATTTATCAATGTATATTTAAAAGCAATATCATGCGAAATCCAGCTATCCTCCTAACTGCAGTGCTAACCAAGGAATATTCATGTTTTGGGGTTGCTCACTAATGATGGTCAGCTGTCAGAGCTTTGACTTTCCCATTGGTTGCTAAAGCAGGGACTTCAAGTGAGGCAGAGAATACCCTGGGAGATTTATGGCCCGCCTCTTCTCACTCCTGATTGGTCGCCTGTCTAAAAAAAAGGCCATTCTTCGACTTGCCTATTGGTTAAACTCACTCAAGACCTTCAACTCAAATGGAGAATACCCTCAACTGTTTTTTTTCTAGTGTTTGGTCGTTGTTTTAGACTTATGTGGGGGAAATGCAGATCTCTTATTGGCTGATCACATCCCCTTCAAGAAACCCCTAGACTCTTGGATAAAGGCATCAGACAAATGAACAAATAATAATTAGAGTAGTATGTTTCATAGTATAAGCAAGAACGCTGTACGCAAGTGAGTGGGGCAATGTAATGTCATTTGACTGACGGTTTACTTGGCACTGTCTGGTCAGCAGAGAATACCTTGCAGGTCCTGACGGCACGCCACTGGTCTGTATTATGTATAAAGCTAATGTTGTAATCAAAAACAGAATTCAAAATTAAACCAGCTTTGCTAGTTTATTTCATGGCATTGCACTTGGTTGAGTATCTTATGGGCTGTCCATGTCCCCTGATATGGAGTATTTTACCATGCATATATATCTTAAATAAAAAAAACAATTATTACGTGCACACATATAAATATATGTTAGAGACTAATTAATATCTATGTATAAATGTCGGCCTATTTGTAACATTATAAAAATGATTATTAGCCAGGGGGACCGAGAGGGCAGGGAGGACGGGGACATTTCCCCGGGGCCCAACGCCTCGAAGGGGGGCCAACGCCTCGAAGGGGGGCCCTGATGAAGGGGGGACTTTTTTTTTAATATATATAAAATATTTTAAAACAACTAGCCCTGCACATGACCCTTTGCGTTCCCACCACCACATTAAAAAGAAAAAATCCAGTACTGCACACGGAGCCGATGTGCTTCTGTGGAGTAATGATTGTGTATCCAGGCACTGTCAAACACTTCCTTTCACACAATGATTTGAACTTTCGCATTTCATATTTTACTACACCAAAAAGCTGAAAAAAAGGCATAGCAATTTTATGTATTTTTATAAAGACTTTTAAAAACTTTAAACTATCCCTAAAGTTGCACATTATATACCACAGTATGAACTATTCTATTATTAAGATCTATAATTTGCTCAAAACAACACGGCTGTAAAGTTAGCTTGACGTTCGATATTTGTTTGATATTCGACTCACGCTAACCCGACATGAATGAAAATGGCTGTATCTCGCCAACCACAGAAGCTAGAGTGCTCAAACCAACTTTAATTTAAAGGAGACCAGTTGAGAATTGTTTCAGTCTCTGTTTTACATGTGAACCCTAAGAATAATTTGTGAAAAGCAATGACATACCGCATATATGCACCCCAGTTTGGCATCAATGAAAAGTGATTTATCTCCCCAACCACAGCAGCTAGCATTTTCAAACCAACTTTAATTTAAAGACGACCAGTTGTGAATTGTTTCACAGCTTCTGTTTTACATGTGAATCCTAAATCTGAGCTGCAGGGGCGTATCTCCCTCTATTTGGGGGTCTCAAGGTTTCCTGAAAGGTGAGTTCTCTAAAACAATCCATCAGGACTTGGAATGGCTGGGTTTCAGAACTCCGCTCAGTTAAATATATTAGTGAAATGATCACGAGTTGAGCAGGGTTAGAAATTCAAACTAGCTCTGCTGCTGCTGCACCCAGCCCTGGGGTTCAGAATCCCTCTCAATGAAGTCTATTATTATTATTATAATAATAATATTGAAATGATCAGGAGCCGGGAGTTTTGACAAAAAAAGTGCTTCTCTTATAACTGCATAAACAGCTCCTGTTAGTTTGATGAGAAACAGGGTTCTGAACCCCAAAACTGGGTGCAGCAGCAGCACCAGGGCTAGTGTGAGCACAAAATGAACACTGTTGTTTTTGAGATGAATTCTCTCTCAAACAAATAATGGATGCCAAGAATGAAATGATTTATTTTATTTTTTATTTGTATTACATTATATTTTTTTGTAAATAATATGCGCAAAAGTAACTATGGATTTCACTGCAGTTTTCTTTCAGTGGGAGATTGTATATAATAAAGAAAGGCGAGTACAGCAAAAGGGTTTAAGCTCCAGCCCTCCAATTAAGATTTCTACAATTAAAAAATACACATAATAAAACTTTCCACCAGCAAAACATCCTCAAGAAGCTAAATTAAAACTGCAGTCCTCACATTGTGTTTCTTCACCCCCCTCCCCCTCCCCCTCCCCCTCGTTTGTTGTTTTTAGAGTTCATTCCGCCGTGGAGCCAGCGAGTCCCCTCTCCCCCCGTCTCCAGCCCTCGTTCTCGGTGCTCAGCTCTGTGTTGAGCGCCCTAAGTCTCTCCAGCTCCCCCTCCAGCTCTCTCACCCTGGGGCTCTCTGCTGCGGGGCTGTCGCCACTCTTGCTCAGCCGGAGCCTCAGCCGGTTGTTCTCGTCCTCCAGGCGGGAGAGGCACTTCTCCAGCTCCAGGTACTCCCGCACCAGCTCCTGTTTGCTCTTGCTCTGCAGGCTCTCGGCGTGGTATTTCTCGTAGGTTTCGGAGAAGTCTCTCTGCAGGAACTCTCCGCCTCCGTCCCCGGCTCTGCCCATGCCGTCACTGCCCCCGCTGCCATCCTCTTCCTCCTCTGGCTCCACGGACTCCTCCTCACTGGCCGTGTCCTCGGAGCGGCTGACCCCAGCCGGCCTCCGCGCCCCCAGCTCGGTCTTGAGGTCGGGCTCTTCCCGGTCGTGCTCCTCCATCAGGAACTGCGTGGTGTTGTAGGGGGCGACCGGCAGGCCCTTGGCGAACATCTCCTCCCGCACCCGGGAGGCCCGCGCCGTCTCACGCTCGTCCAGCTCCTTCTTCTCCTCCCAGGACAGCTTGAAATACGGCTTCCAGCGACGCTTCTTCTTGGAGGGCCGCCGCCGGTGCCTCTTCCTGCCCTCTGTGTGGGGCCCCATGCTCGGGCTCTCCCCCTCGCTGGGGCTCTCCCCAGGGTCAGGCCCCTCCTCCCCCTCTCTGGGGGGCAGGCAGGCGCCGCTCACGGGACTCAGGGCGTCCGCCATCGCGAACTGTGAAGGAAAGAGAGAACGACTGCAAAACAAGCAACAAACAAACAAACAACCTAGAAAACACACCTCTCGGGAGAGCAGTAAATACCACATCACACTCACACACACCCGCACACACACCCGCACACAGACACACACACAGACACCCGCACACACACCCGCACACAGACACACACACACCTGCACACACAGATACACACACAAACACGCACACAGACACAGACACGCACAGACATATCACATACACACACATGCACAACACACTTTACACCACAGAGGGACTCCAATATTAGTCACAGTTAGACAATTGCTCCTGCTGGCACAGGATCAATGCGACCAGCACATCCTGCATCATTTCCACTGTTGGGAGATTTCATCCAGAACACTGACCTGTGCTGGAAAGCAGTAGCTGGACTGTGACCTCTGTGACCTCGCTGCTCCAGCAGTAGCTGGACTGTGACCTCGCTGCTCCAGCAGTGGCTGGACTGTGACCTCGCTGCTCCAGCAGTGGCTGGACTGTGACCTCGCTGCTCCAGCAGTGGCTGGACTGTGACCTCGCTGCTCCAGCAGTGGCTGGACTGTGACCTCGCTGCTCCAGCAGTGGCTGGACTGTGACCTCGCTGCTCCAGCAGTGGCTGGACTGTGACCTCGCTGCTCCAGCAGTGGCTGGACTGTGACCTCGCTGCTCCAGATTCCTGATCCCTGTTCAAAGGAAGAAAGAAAATGAGTTCCCCTCAATACCCAGCTCAGATCTAAATAAGCCATACATTCCATCAAGATCAGTTTCTCCCCATAACCCCTGAAGGAACGGAGCGCCTGTTCAAACGGTTTCTTCTTCAAATCCATTTGAGAGCGACTCGAGCCTCACGAGGAGGCAACTGACCATTCAGATAACCACATCCACCCGGTCAGTCCATTTTAAACCCTGTTTCGTGCCCCTCATTGCAAAAACAACAAGGTTAGCTTTGTCTTTGTGGGACATGTATCCCTTGTACCTTAAAGGGTTATCAACACTAGTATGGAAAACTTACAGATTCTATGAATTTGTTGCTCTATCCACGGACAGCAAACTTTGGCAAAATAGGGTTTTTTTTGTTTTGTTTTGTTTTTTTTATAATTATTTTGTATTTATAATGCCATGAGAAATATCTTACAATACAATCATAAATTAGTGGTGTTTTTATATAGATATATATTGTATTACTTGTATTGTAACACTTGAAATGTATTTGCTTACGACTGTAAGTCGCCCTGGATAAGGGCGTCTGCAAGAAATAAATAATAATAATAATAATAATAATAATACACATTATTCAAGTATGCAAACAGATCAATTCAACCGCAATGCTGTATCTTAAGTTTTTTAAATGATTCCGTTGCAAAACAGATAGATATGACGTCACAACGACGTAAATGAGTCAGTACTCCACTCCTTTGTTACAGGAACGCCGTATAGATCAACATCAACATATACTGTAGCTAAAATCAACATTTTACGATACGTTCTGAACAGATGTACCATTCTAAAGTGTACCAAGTTCTACAAAGACGTTTCAAAGCATGACATGTAACATAACAAAAGCGAACTGTAAAACACATGCATATAGTACAGTACTGCCACTAACCCACCTCCGATCAGATCCAGACTCCGACTGATCATTGAGATGCTTGCTGCCCAGCAGCACTTGAATCAGCCACGTTTCCAGCCCTTACACGTGCGTGTCCACAATGGCACATGGGAGTTGTAGTCTTGCAGCAAAATCAAGCTCAGTCCGCTTTGGTGAGTGGGTAGGCAGAGGACTACAACTCCCAGAGTTCCCAAACACTACATTCTTCCGCGTCTTGGTTGCACGGCGCTCGACTTGACCCCACTCTCACAGATCTGCTGTGTTGTGTGTGAACATAGTCGGGTTGTGAAATCCCTTTACGTATTAAAATAATAATTTCAACCAAGCCTCTATTATAATTAAAACATGATATACAAATAATAATTTTTTTTTAATTAACACAACGTGATGACCCTGTTTAAGTGGATTAACTGTGATAAGACACAGCGGGGTTGCACGGTTTGTTTGGGTGCAGAACACAGCGCAGCGGCGTGTGATTTTCAATAAAGAGTGGCGCTGGCGTGGGTGGAAGGTTTTGTCGGAACTGTGGGCGTTTCTGTGCGTTCCCTGCTTTTTTGACCCACCTCCACCTGCAATTTATAAACAGTAGAATGCGCGCATCCCGCAGCGTTGCGTCTCTCTGGCGTGTTTGAGTTGGTCTAAGTGTCCCTGAATATCAAAAATGTCTTCAGACCGTCTGAAACTCGCTGTCAGTCTGTTTTAACCCGAGTCTTATCCCGAGCGTTGTTTCCATTATAAAATGAAACTCTTTTCTGCTGTTTTGCTACAGGTGGAATGCATGCAATTTAATTAGGGTTACCATGTGGCTCCAGATTAACCGGACGCTATGATACAGAACGGGATTTCAAACTTGCCCCTAAATTGAAATAAATGAAGGTGTAAATGAACCATCCTTAGCTACAATTAAGAATGGTGCTTAAATACACGCATGCGCGTCAAATAATTGTATTAAACTAAGAATGAATTGTAGCCAGTCGCTATTTTTTTCTGTTTGTTAAAATTCAATCGGCCATATTATTCTGCAAATACAATCGCATCGTCATCTCGTTGCTCTATCATTAGATTAGCTATTCATTCATTGAGATCTGATCAGAAGCAGCTGCTCAGTGTGACTTGTTTTGCTGCGCCCAAGCAATTCCACCACAGCAGGATTAATCTCAGCAAAGGTGGAGCTCATTTATACGTGAATTACTTTCAATTTAGGGGGAATTTTGAAATCGCGGTCTGTCTCAAAGCGTCCGGTTAATCTGGAGCCATATGGTAACCCTAATTTACATAAAATTGGCGGAATAACTATTCAGTATTTAAATGAGAAACCTCTATGTTAATGACGCCAATGACCGTTTTTACGTCATTTCAGGATTTCAATCAACGGACAAGTGGGATTGAAAGGTGGAGAAAAACAAAACACGTGCGGACTTTCAGGAGGTAGAGAGAAGAGAAGATAAGTTTAATAGAAAACAATAGTCTGTGAGGATGAGATACATTCAAAACAAAAGTGAGGAGTAGTGGTTAGGGCTCTGGGTTCAATCCCAGGTGGGGGACACTGCTGCTGTACCCTTGAGCAAGGTACTTTACCTAGAATGCTCCAGTAAAAACCCAACTGTATAAATGGGGAATTGTATGTAAAAAATAATGTAATTGTAAAAATAATGTGATCTCTTGTAACAATTGTAAGTCGCCCTGGATAAGGGCATCTACTAATAAATAAATGATAATAATTTTATAAATGTATGTTCTGTTAATAATAATAATAATAATAATAATAATAATAATAATAATAATAATAATATTCACCCTGTTTCACCACGTGGCACTGCTCCTCGAGCAGACCGGGCTGTTCTACCAAACAAGCACAACACGCTCCACGACAGGAAGGTGAACGGTTTTGCAAAATCAGATTATCCAGTTCTGTTCTATCTCACGAAGTTACACCTTTAGTATCCCATCTCCCAGCAGAGCAATCACATGACCTTAACACTGACCTATCGCCAGAGCGCTCGCTCTGCGTCCTGCCTCCAGAGAGACAATCTGTTAGCTGTGATTTGCGAATTTGTGTTTTGATTGACAGTTCGCCAATACCACCTTGTGACGTTTTTTTTTTCTCTCAACCCAGTGGAGTAGACGGTCGGCACCTCTATATTCTTTACATCAAGCCATTAAAGTGGGTTAAAAAAAAAAAGGAATGGACTCTGGGCTGCCCCCCCCCCCCCCCCCAGAGGCTGGGCTTGGGTGCAGGTGCCTCCCTTGCAGCCCCCCCCCCCCCCCCCCATGCCTGCCCTACAACTGAACCCTCTATCTCTTATAGAGCCCGGGAGAGTTCCACATTGCAGGGACCCTACAGCTGAACCCTCTATCTCTTATAGAGCCAGGGAGAGTTCCACATTGCAGGGACCCTACAGCTGAACCCTCTATCTCTTATAGAGCCAGGGAGAGTTCCACAGCACAGGGGCCCTACAGCTGAACCCTCTACCACCTGTGTTGTTCTTAAAAGCCCTTGGGACAGTAAGCAGCCCAGCATCCTAAAAGATCCCTTAAGTATGACGGGGCCAGACCATTCAGGGCTGTATAGGTTAAGAGTAGGACCTTAAAATCAACCCTAGACCGCACCGAGAGCCAATGTAGGGCTGCTAAGGGAAATATGTTCACATTTTTTTGTTCTTGTTAAAACCCTGGCCGCAGCATTTTGTACAAGCTGCAATCGGGATAAAACCGGGACACCTGAAAACAGGGTGTTGAAATAATCAAGCCTAGATGACACAAAGGCATGCATCAACCTCTCAGCATCCTGCAGCGAAAGAAAATGTCTTTAGCAATATTTCTAAGGTGAAAAATATTACATTCCTAATATGCAGCCATCATCTACATTAGCAGTAACATCCTCAAAAGTCAAGTAGGTTAGTCAAGCATGACCTCCCTCTTCTGAACCATGCTGCCTATCCCCTATGATACTGTTGCTGTATAAATAGTCTTAATATTGCTTCCATCGTTTTGCATATTATGGAAGTTAAACTAACAGGTCTATAATTACCTAGGTCTTATCCCCCTTTTTAAATAATGGCTTCCGGTCTTCAGGGACCTCCTCTGTTTCTAGTGAATGATTCATGATAGTAGCCAGCCCAGTGGTTGACTTATTTCTACCCTTATTTCCTTCAGCTCCCTTGGATAAATGATATCTGCCCCCCGCCCCCCGCCCCCACCCCCCCACCCCGTGATGTGTTATTTTTTAGCTGCTGCAGCTTATGTAATACCTCTGCTTCACGCATGCTGAAATCTTCAAGACCTGTGTGTGTGCAAACGAGGAGCAAATTTATGATATCCTCTCTGTTGAAAACATTCCAAACGTATTTGTCTGTATCCCAGAATCCCTACTATACAAATATGCTTCCATGAAATGAAAGGTTTTAAAATGAATGGTATTGAGAAAAAAAATATCCCTGGTCTTGTGATAAGTTTATTTATAGTTTATTATATAAGTACAATATAGAGGAAAACGTTTTTATTGTTGTTATTATTATTGAGATTTGTGATATTGTTTTAAATATACTAAAGGCAAGTCGACTTCAGCCTGGAGAATGCAGTGACACGTCAGCAGAGAGGCATTGGGGTTGACAGACAGGAAACTCCCAGGCTTTCTTTTGGGCCTTCAAAGACGTACGCTATGAAAGACTTGCTGGACATATTTGATGTGGAAACACCTACATTGTGGCCTGAATCTGAATGCCACATAAAACTGTCCGAACTACGAAATTGTTATGAAAAATCGAGCTGCGTACTTAATTATGTGCATTTCAACAAAGGGGGTATAGGGAGCGTTTCCGTATGTGTGATTTAGCTGTGTTCTCCTGGAGTAGGCAGCGCCCTCTAGCGTTCATTTAAACGTGCAGGGTTCAGAACTCCTCAGAGGTGACAGCTGCTGCCCGGTCAGTCAGGGGAGAGTCCAATGTGCTTACAGACGTACCACGAAATGTTCCTGTGAGGATAACTGGGGAAGCCAGCACCTCCAAAGACGCGTATTCACTGCCAAACATGAACTACTTTAGGCGTGTAATGGCTGCAGTATAGGATACTGACCTTAAGGTTAGGGTTTTGGTGAAGGGAGAGGATTATTCATTGTTTTATTAACAATAATATGATAGCCAATCAGAGTGCAGTGTCCTGACAGGAGAATTTCGTGTTATCTTTGTAAGGACAGCTTATAATGCAGTGCGTATTGCTTTCATTTACACAGAAAACAGACAACACTTCTGACACGTCTCCCTGTTTGTGCGCTACAATTTAATAAACACTACGGTTACTAATTGGAAGACAACTTATTGATACCCATCAGCAACACAGCTACATCCACTTCAATCACCGCGTGTATAATCGGACCACGTTCCTATCTATAGATCTGTTTTATAATACATACACATTTTTTTTCAAGGTTATGGCAGGGCATCTTCTCGAGCGCTATACAGTTCACACACAACCCATTTTAAAATTAAAAAAAATGGGGATATTGTTATTACCAGTCTCACACAGAACAGGACATGGCTAATATAAACGTGTCGAGTTGTTTGGCCTGTGGTGTGCTGGTTTAAACTTTAAAACAATTCAAACGTATTTTAAAAATGTCATAACGACACCTTGACTACGCTCGGATCCCTTTTGGGCGCTGGGAAATGCCCCCAGAGTCACGGGCCTGGCTAGTTTCACTTTTGATAAGAACATAAGAAAGTTTACAAACGAGAGGAGGCCATTCAGCCCATCTTGCTCGTTTGGTTGTTAGTAGCTTATTGATCCCAGAATCTCATCAAGCAGCTTCTTGAAGGATCCCAGGGTGTCAGCTTCAACATCATTACTGGGGAGTTGGTTCCAGACCCTCACAATTCTCTGTGTAAAAAAGTGCCTCCTATTTTCTGTTCTGAATGCCCCTTTATCTAATCTTCATTTGTAACCCCTGGTCCTTTTTTTTCAGATCAAAGAAGTCCCCCGGGTTGACATTGTCTATACCTTTTAGGATTTTGAATGTTTGAATCAGATCGCCGCGTAGTCTTCTTTGTTCAAGACTTGAACAGATTCAATTCATTTAGCCTGTCTGCATACGACATGCCTTTTAAACCCGGGATAATTCTGGTTGCTCTTCTTTGCACTCTTTCTAGAGCAGCATTATCCTTTTTGTAACAAGGTGACCAGAACTGAACACAATATTCTAGGTGAGGTCTTACTAATGCATTGTAGAGTTTTAACATTACTTCCCTTGATTTAAATTCAACACTTCTCACAATATATCCGAGCATCTTGTTGGCCTTTTTTATAGCTTCCCCACACTGTCTAGATGAAGACATTTCTGAGTCAACATAAACTCCTAGGTCTTTTTCATAGATTCCTTCTGCAATTTCAGTATCTCCCATTTGATATTTAGAATGATAAACCAGTCTGCTTTCTATGCGTCTATTATCAATAAGGTCCCACAAATACCCGGGACCTCCGAATGGGAGTGAGTCTGTTAAAGGTTTAAACTCTGTTTAGAAATCCTCTATTCATCCAATGGGAAACACTGAGCAGGGCGTAGCTAGGAATATATTTTTACTGAGGCAAAAATCTCATTTTTGTCTAAAACAACGTGCATGTCCTGTTCATGTTACGAAGGTGAACGTTATCATCTCATGAAGCCTGGAGACTATTAATGCAAACTGCAAAGCAATATAAGTCTCTAACTCTTTACCCATTGACCAACCTTGGATGATGCTACAGCTGGGACTGGTTAGACTGGTGCTGACACTGCTGGGACTGGTGAGAATGGTAAGACTGGTGCTGTCACTGCTGGCACTGGTTAGAATGGTGCTGTCCCTGCTCGACTGGTTAGACTAGTAAGACTGGTGCTGCTACTGCTGGGACTGGTAAGACTGCTGATACTAGTGCTAAGTCTCATCGGACTGCTGAGACTGTATGATGCCATGATTAAAAACATTGATTTAGAAGGCTTTACTTTAAATAGAGTTTGCCAATCCTCCTATGGCCTGATCTATGGAAACGCTGTAACACTTCCTCTTGGGACATGTCTCTGTGGACATAGAGCAGGACAAGGCCATTCAGTCTATTTTCACCCACACTGCTGCAAGAGCAATCAAACACATCGAAGGGATGCACTTAGTTAAACTCTTTCTCGTCATGAACAAGGATCATAGGAATCCGTTTGCTGCGGAATAAAGCGGAGAAACACGGATTTCAATGCTGTCGGAGAATTTTTACTTTGGGCCGGGGCAAAAAAATGCAAGGCTTTTGTTTGTTTGTTTGATAACCAAATCAATACAGTTATCATATATAATCATCATCACAGACAATGCTGATTTAAATTCACGTGAATATAGTTGTTCAATAAAACTGCTTCTGGTGTACAGAGGTCAAGGTTGAAGCTGTCACGTGGCTGCTGTTTACTTCAGTATCCAGCGCGTCATTACTATTGAACAAGATGCTGAAAACGATCAAAAATAATCACCCCTAAAGATCAGGGCAAGGAGTTTGACAACAGCCATCCAGGTGACAAAGACTGACTCGAGATAAACTAATATGAATGTTTTGTTTTTTATTATTACTGCACTGTATTTGTAATGTTTAAATGAAAATGGTAAGTTTGTTTATATTATTGATTGATGGCACTCTGGTGAGCTTCTAGCTTTCTTCGAATTATTGCGTACCAATAAATAATTCTTGTGTCAACGGTATTCAATAGTACTGTTTGTGTGTCTTATCATTTTAGCCTTTTATTTAAATTGCGGAATAACGCAGGTTTGTTTTTTTTTTCAGAGAATGTTTTTTTTTCAGAGAATGTTTTTTTTTAGAGAATGTTTTTTTTTAGAGAATGTTTTTTTCTCAGAGAATGTTTTTTTTTCAGAGAATGTTTTTTTTTTTCAGAGAATGTTTTTTTTTTTTTTTTAGTGTGTAAAACTAGAATCCCCGGTCATGAACCACAATATTAACCCAGATATGCCTGATTTTTTTTCTCTTAGTGTCGCAATTTGTTATGAAGCTGACAGTGAATAATGTAAGAAATCACGGAATCGGCGTCAAACGGAATGAAACCCATAAAAATAAAGCCAACAGCTTGGTTTACACATTTTCTCAACACACCAGTATCAAAGGGGTTTGGTAAGCATTTGTATGCATAAATGAATCCAATTTAACAACTTAGAGCAGGTTATATACAGTATTTATACTGGTTACTTAAAGTCTGCAACAACAATACTACTACACTACTACACTGACTCAGAAATGTCTTCATCTAGACAATGTGGGGAAGCTAAAAAAAAAAAGGCCAACAAGATGCTCAGATATATTGTGAGAAGTGTTGAATTTAAATCAAGGGAAGTAATGTTAAAACTCTACAATGGATTAGTAAGACCTCACCTAGAATATTGTGTTCAGTTCTGGTCACCTCGTTACAAAAAGGATATTGCTGCTCTAGAAAGAGTGCAAAGAAGAACGACCAGAATTATCCCGGGTTTAAAAGGCATGTCGTATGCAGACAGGCTAAAAGAATTGAATCTATTCAGTCTTGAACAAAGAAGACTACGCGGCGATCTGATTCAAACATTCAAAATCCTAAAAGGTATAGACAATGTCGACCCAGGGGACTTCTTTGACTTGAAAAAAGAAAAAAGGACCAGGGGTCACAAATGGAGATTAGATAAAGGGGCATTCAGAACAGAAAATAGGAGGCACTTTTTTACACAGAGAATTGTGAGGGTCTGGAACCAACTCCCCAGTAATGTTGTTGAAGCTGACACCCTGGGATCCTTCAAGAAGCTGCTTGATGAGATTCTGGGATCAATAAGCTACTAACAACCAAACGAGCAAGATGGGCTGAATGGCCTCCTCTTGTTTGTAAACTTTCTTATGTTCTTATGTTCTTACATGGCTACTAGCCTACTAATAACGAGCTTGCTATCTGCATGTCGGGTAGTGAGCGGTGCCCCACGAACAGCGTTTCATTTACTTCAAAATAAATTCAATGTTTGTTTTGTAATTATTCTTTTTTTTTATTTTTTATTTCTTAGCAGACGCCCTTATCCAGGGCGACTTACAATTGTTACAAGATATCACATTATTTTTTACATACAATTACATTATTTTTTTTACACATTATTTTTACATACAATTACCCATTTATACAGTAAAATAAACAAAAACAGAAATAAAATAATTGATAAAAAATGTATTGATAAATAATATTAAAACAGCTGTCTGCAAAGTATTCGTTTAGCGTTATAGCTTATGGGGCTTCTACAGTTATTTACTGTTTCGGACACTAACGACATGAAATGGTAACACATGTTTCAACCTGTTTCAACAGTTCTACAGTGTTACAAGATGACAAATGCAGCAACATTCGCTACCACATAAACTCGGCTTCTCTGCGCTCATTCCTTCCCATAATAACATTACTATTGTATTATATATAGTACTGTATCCTGCTTTATCTAACTTGGGCTCAATTTTTAGTCCTGGCATATGGTCCCGGGGAAGCTTATTGAATTCCAGCGATACCTTCCTCGAAATCAGGACGATCCAGAGAAAAGGTGGCAACCCTAATTATCCATTCCTGATCACGGCCGTAGCCATGAGGCACACGAGGCACGGTCTTAGCTTAAGATCATACTAAGCATTATTTATTTAGACTCTTTTACACGCTGCTTTCCGCAAATTAAAATGCATTTCATCCCTCGATGTGTGCATGCGTTAAAATAAAATGCATTTCATCCCTCGATGTGTGCATGCGTTAAAATAAAATGCATTTCATCCCTCGATGTGTGCATGCGTTAAAATAAAATGCATTTCATCCCTCGATGTGTGCATGCGTTTAAATAAAATGCATTTCATCCCTCGATGTGTGCATGCGTTAAAATAAAATGCATTTCATCCCTCGATGTGTGCATGCGTTAAAATAAAATGCATTTCATCCCTCGATGTG
This sequence comes from Acipenser ruthenus, assembly GCF_902713425.1. Classification (NCBI taxonomy): domain Eukaryota; kingdom Metazoa; phylum Chordata; class Actinopteri; order Acipenseriformes; family Acipenseridae; genus Acipenser; species Acipenser ruthenus. The sequence goes on along the minus strand of NC_081216.1, from coordinate 9,471,343 downwards.
TGCATGCGTTAAAATAAAATGCATTTCATCCCTCGATGTGTGCATGCGTTTAAATAAAATGCATTTCATCCCTCGATGTGTGCATGCGTTAAAATAAAATGCATTTCATCCCTCGATGTGTGCATGCGTTAAAATAAAATGCATTTCATCCCTCGATGTGTGCAACCACCTGGAAGTTGGTTCCTTATTCCCGGTTCCTTATTCGCGGTGTAGTTGTGTGTTTTAACTCATTTACACATCTTGCTCAATTAATGTATTGCTACTATTTAAAAAACAATCGCTCCTTCTTAAAAAAAAAAAAGAAATTAATAACAAATCTGTATCTGCAATATAGCGGAACCCTATATTACTCGCTTGTTTTGCCCTATTTACCCCATTAGATGCTTTGCTCACTAAATATCGAGTTATCCCTAGATACGGTTATCGTCTTCTCTTTGCAAAAACACTAAAGATTTTACTGAGCAAGCTGTACCCCCCAGCAGCAGCACTCTGAAGTGTAACCAATTAAAATGCATAGGGATCCAAGTTGGCACGTTATCCAATTAATACAAATTGAATAAGTAACTGGGGTATTTCAGGGGGTAAATCATTTTGGGCCACTTATTTCAAAGCTGATTCTAACACAGGGGGAACCTCTCTATGTCACCTATATGTATTTATCGTGGCCTAAAATGGATTTTGATTCAAAAACAACAAACAAGACAGCCAGGTCGAGGGAGGGTTTTTTGAGCACAGGCCTGAGTCCAGGGACAGGTTGAGAGTGTTCATAATGGAAGGAGCAGGGTCAGAAGCACAGAGACAGATGAGATTTGTTGGCCAGGGGTCCAAAGGGCACATGGCAGTAGTTGATTTCAGCAGTAGGCTGGAGACATCAGTAATGGAGAGAGGAGAGAGCAGGAGGGCCAATCGGAGGGGAGTCAAGGTGGTCAAGTACTAAACTGGGTTTGTGGTAAGAGAGCGTCAAATAAATGGTGTCGATTTAAAGCAGTTGCTTTTTGTATATTCTTTACTGTGTTTTTTTGGCCTTTGTCTTGCCACTATTGTAATTCTGTATTATCTGCAGATACAATAATTCAGTTTAAAATATTAAAGACGTTTACCACCCGTCCAGGGGCTCAAGTGTGTGGTCTGGATCCCTGATGTGGTTAAAATGATGTGGCTTTGAAACATTTCTTTTACTGAACGACACTGATAATGGAAAATCATAGATTACAGCTGTGTACAAAATATGAAGAGCATACATTCAGAGTACTGTCTCGAACCCAAAAGACTGACCAGGAATATTACCTCAATATGGCACCATTTCAAAGTCATATTTAGCATGCATGTTTTATAGAACCCTGCACATGCGAAGTGCCAAACTCAAGTGATGCTGTGACACAAAGACGATGATTCTTGGTGGTAAATCTCCCTCTCGACCTGTGAGGGCGCTGAGTAACGGGAACAGAGTACCCTGGACTGACACTTCGTTCCCAGGGTTAAAAGGAAGTCGGTCACGTAGAAAAGAGACAGAGCTTCAGTACACTAACTCACTGACCCGGAAGGGAAATGATGTGGCAGCTGCAGATCATAAAAAGCAGTTGCAATCGTTTACCAAGGGGTCATGAGTGATGGTATAAATAGGGGTCGAAGCGATGTTATCTGTTCCTTCGTTTTGGTTGTGTCATTGACCTGGAAGGACCTGTGTTTGGTGAAATAATTGTGAGTTTGTTTTATTCTGTCTATTTGTTACTTGTTATCACTAGACAGCTAACATGCTCCGGAGCTGTCGCCAAAGGCCAGCACAAACCCAGAACAGCACTGCACTTGTATCACTATAACTGTATTTGCACCCCTAGCTCTAATTCACGCACTAACAGACTTGTGTATGTGTTTTGTATTTTGTGTGGGTGTATAATAAAAACAGGACTATTATTTGCGGGGCAAACCCGGCGATTATAAATGAAGTAATACACGCTGCTGTATTACTTACCTTCATTATTGTTTACTGTTTCGCCGTCAGGCACTGGACAAAAACAAATAAAACAAATCTTTTCACAGGTATTGTCTTAATACCCTCATATACATTTACAACAGGCCAGACCACAGGGGTCGCTGGTGCGCGCTGAGCCGAGGACACCCTGGCCGACCTAAACCCCCCCTCCCCCCGGGCGGTGCCGCCACCTGGGAGCTCCCGTCCACGGTCAGCTGTGGAATAGCCTGGACTCGAACTCGCGACGTCCAGGCTATAGAGCGCATCCTGCACTCTAGCGAGTGCTTTTACTGGATGCGCCACTCGGGAGCCCTCATTCACAATAGTTTAACAGTATTTGAGGCAAATATTTTCCAGTATCCAGCACCATTCTATACTCAATTCCTTTTTTTAAATTGATTCCCAATTCCAGTTCCTTCAAAGGCATTGGAATTTATATTTTATAGACATAATTGTTGTGATTGTTCAACTGCTTTCATGTTTAGCCAATTGAATTGACTAGCAAACAGGGACCTCAATGTAAATCACGTGCTGCCATTGTGAGAAGCTTGTTTTAACAGAACACTGCTAATTGCAATTCTGATCAATGATGTGTTGGAATTGACTAAATGGGAATTGGAAATTGATTTTGAAAAGGAATTGGAATTGAAAAACACTACTGGACCCAGACCTAACTGAGAAGCACTTTGGAGCTGTACCCTCACACACACACACTGTAGTCTGTACCCTCACACACACGCACGCACACACACACTGTAGAGTCTGTACCCTCACACACCCACACTGTAGAGTCTGTACCCTCACACACCCACACTGTAGAGTCTGTACCCTCACACACACACTGTAGTCTGTACCCTCACACACACGCACTGTAGAGTCTGTCCCCTCACACACACACACACACACTGTAGAGTCTGTACCCTCACACACACACACACACACTGTAGAGTCTGTACCCTCACACACACACTGTAGAGTCTGTACCCTCACACACATACACACAACACTGTAGAGTCTGTACCCTCACACACACACTGTAGAGTCTGTACCCTCATACACATACACACAACACTAGAGTCTGTCCCCTCACACACACACACGCACTGTAGTCTGTCACCTCACACACACACACACACACACACACTGTAGAGTCTCTACCCTCACACACACACTGTAGAGTCTGTCCCCTCACACACACACACACTGTAGTCTGTCTCCTCACACACACACTGTAGAGTCTGTCCCCTCACACACACACTGTAGAGTCTGTACCCTCACACACACACTGTAGAGTCTGTACCCTCACACACATACACTGTAAAGTCTGTACCCTCACACACACACTGTAGAGTCTGTACCCTCACACACACACATACATGCACACTGTAGTCTGTCCCCTCACACACACACACTGTAGAGTCTGTACCCTCACACACACACACACACTGTAGTCTGTCTCCTCACACACACACACTGTAAAGTCTGTACCCTCACACACACACTGTAGTCTGTCCCCTCACACACACACACTGTAGTCTGTACCCTCACACACACACACACTGTAAAGTCTGTCCCCTCACACACACACACTGTAGTCTGTCCCCTCACACACACACATACATGCACACTGTAGAGTCTGTACCCTCACACACATACACTGTAGAGTCTGTACCCTCACACACACACTGTAGAGTCTGTCCCCTCACACACACACACTGTAGTCTGTCTCCTCACACACACGCACTGTAGAGTCTGTCCCCTCACACACACACACACACACTGTAGTCTCTACCCTCACACACACACTGTAGAGTCTGTCCCCTCACACACACACACTGTAGTCTGTCCCCTCACACACACACACACACTGTAGAGTCTGTCCCCTCACACACACTGTAGTCTGTCCCCTCACACACACGCACTGTAGTCTGTCCCCTCACACACACACACACTGTAGTCTGTCCCCTCACACACACACACACAGTAAAGTCTGTACCCTCACACACACACTGTAGAGTCTGTCCCCTCACACACACACTGTAGTCTGTCCCCTCACACACACACTGTAGTCTGTCCCCTCACACACACACACACTGTAGAGTCTGTCCCCTCACACACACACTGTAGAGTCTGTCCCCTCACACACACACACACACACACACTGTAGTCTGTCCCCTCACACACACACTGTAGTCTGTCCCCTCACACACACACTGCAGAGTCTGTACCCTCACACACACACACACACTGTAGAGTCTGTACCCTCACACACACACACACACACTGTAGTTTGTCGCCTCACACACACACTGTAGTCTGTACCCTCACACACACACTGTAGAGTCTGTACTCTCACACACACTGTAGTCTGTACCCTCACACACACACACACACACACACACACACACACTGTAGTCTGTCCCCTCACACACACACACACACACTGTAGAGTCTGTACCCTCACACACACACACGTAGTCTGTCCCCTCACACACACATGCACACTGTAGAGTCTGTCCCCTCACACACACGCACTGTAGAGTCTGTCCCCTCACACACACACACTATAGAGTCTGTCCCCTCACACACACTATAGAGTCTGTTCCATCATGACCTGATTTTATTTAATACATTGATTTTTTTCTAGGTGTTCCGTGGCAAGTGATTTGTAATGAAAGGCGTTCTTCCGGTTGCATCATAACCATTGTGACAGATAGTTTGTGTTTTTTTTGTTTTTTTTTTTTAAATCAGGCACATATTTATCATATCACATGGAAGCATTTATGTGTAAGGTGTTAACAACATCTACAATAACGGATAATAATCCATCAATTGCAATGATACATTATAAACCAACATCAAATCGCTAAATGTGTGCATGTTTCTTTTCTTTTTAAGAAATATACTAAATTTCTTAATAGTAATAATAATAATATATCGCTGCACCCACCCACCCCTCTCACTGCATAATTAAAAGCGAGTCACTGCCAGGCAGCATTTGGAGTTGTCTATTTCCTTCACAAGAAGCCACACAAGCGGAATCATCCTTTAACTTGTCCTAATTATGCACAACACAAGTAACCCAGGCCGGCCCTCCCGAGACTTGAACACCAAGCTCCCTCTCCCTGCGCTCGCTGCTTCAACTGAACTCGGTCACTTTGAGGGAAAGGAAACAAAGCACTTTCGGTAATGGAAGCACCGTTTCTGCAACCTAAAACGGCTATTGCACTGAAGAACAAGAAATAGCATCACGATATATAAATACATGAGAGAGGGAATATTTACCAGCTGTTACATCGCCTTCAGGCGCTGTGTTTATAATTTTACTACGTTAAGTTTCCTATCTATGATTATTATTATTATTATTATTATTATTTATTCTTAGCAGACGCCCTTACCCTATCTTGCAACGCTTTTTTTTTTTTTTTTTTTTGGTGTTTGGCCGGGTAACTTCTCGCACTACATGGACTTCACACAAACTGTTTTCAAATTTCTAAAAATGAAAAGGTCGTTCCCGAAAGAGCAGATACACACCCCGGCGTGGTCTGTTTGTCAGCTGTGGAAGCTGAAGAGCACAGGGCAGGGCCATGCTTAACGTGATCTGGTGTCTGAATGAAGTTCAGCCTCAAACGCGTCCTCGATACGCGGTGAACACACTTACACTTGAAACCGCGCTCCCTCCTTCAGCAGCGCGGTCACCATGTCATCACAAAACACACACTCAACACAAAAACTGCGCAAACACCCACACCTTGTATAGATTTCATATATTTACAAGTTATTCAAATGTATTTCATTAACAATGAACTTACTGCATTCCATGTGTTGAATGATCGTATTGTTATTTTGAATGCATTAAAGCCGGATTTGCATGTCGGATTCAGTCCCACTCAGTGTAAAAACACCATTGCTCACAATCAGCGTTTCAAGGGGGGGGGGGGGCTGGAGTCACGTGAAACAAAGACCAGTAAACACAAGACGAGACGATCCCGGCGCCTGAACCCCTTCACCCGACTGCTTTCTACATTAACAACAACTTTTGTTTTAAAATATATACATTCCATATTGAAAATGTAAAAAGTCTTTAAACATTTGAAACAGAAAGTGTACACAAATATGGCAATTAAAAGGACCAACACGTTAAAAAGAAGTAGTTGTATTTATAAATCCCTCAACGGAAGACGTCTTTGATTAAAATAATATTTATAACAATATTGATGATAAAAATAAAAAACGTCGGATTTATAAAAAGAACTACCGTACTTACACATAACAGGTCCATTCAGTATTATATTCGCGCTTTTCTTTTTGAGAAAGTCTCATTGTTTTTAGAGTTCATTCCGCCGTGGAGCCAGCGAGTCCCCTCTCCCCCCGTCTCCAGCCCTCGTTCTCGGTGCTCAGCTCTGTGTTGAGCGCCCTCAGTCTCTCCAGCTCCCCCTCCAGCTCTCTCACCCTGGGGCTCTCTGCTGCGGGGCTGTCGCCGCTCTTGCTCAGCCGGAGCCTCAGCCGGTTGTTCTCGTCCTCCAGGCGGGAGAGGCACTTCTCCAGCTCCAGGTACTCCCGCACCAGCTCCTGTTTGCTCTTGCTCTGCAGGCTCTCGGCGTGGTATTTCTCGTAGGTTTCGGAGAAGTCTCTCTGCAGGAACTCTCCGCCTCCGTCCCCGGCTCTGCCCATGCCGTCACTGCCCCCGCTGCCATCCTCTTCCTCCTCTGGCTCCACAGACTCCTCCTCGCTGGCCGTGTCCTCGGAGCGGCTGACCCCCACCGGCCTCCGCGCCCCCAGCTCGGTCTTGAGGTCGGGCTCTTCCCGGTCGTGCTCCTCCATCAGGAACTGCGTGGTGTTGTAGGGGGCGACCGGCAGGCCCTTGGCGAACATCTCCTCCCGCACCCGGGAGGCCCGCGCCGTCTCACGCTCGTCCAGCTCCTTCTTCTCCTCCCAGGACAGCTTGAAATACGGCTTCCAGCGACGCTTCTTCTTGGAGGGCCGCCGCCGGTGTTTCTTTTTACCGGGCAAGCTCTGAACCCCGCCCCCTCCTCCGCCAGGGCAGCCGTGGTTCACCCGCCGAACAGCCACGCCGCTCTCGCCGCGGACTTGGCTCCGATTACCTTCCCCAGGCCGGTCACCGCTGCGGCCGTGCTCCACGGGAACATCCGTCCCACCAGCGTCCCCGCCGGGCGCTTGGCATGGCTGTGCCGCCGCTGGGTACCTAGGCTGGACTTTGCCAGCTCCTCTACCCGGACTCGCCTCTCGGTCTCCCAGCGCCTGCGGTTGGGAGTTGCTGTGGTCTTCTCCAGAGCGCCCCCTAGCGCCGCTCTCCATACAGCCGTCCTCATTGGCTCGGGGAGGCTCCCGAGCTGTGCCGCTCCCACTCGCCCGGGGACCCGGAGTTTTCGGGTGATGCCTGTCGTCCTGCCCAGAAGCAGGGTCTGACATTTTTTTTTTTTTTTTTTTTTTTGATTACGAGAGGGCACCGATAAAAACCCAACAAGCACGCTATACCATCTAATGCCAGTCTATGGTTTAAAAAGTTGTTGTCAGTTGATGCTAATCTTCACGCTTTGAAAATAATGTTATTGCTGCTTCTTAATTAGCAACATTTTCTAATTTAAAATTGTTAACTGCAGATTGTTAAAGTCTTGTTGTTTCTTTTTGGGTTTTTTTGGTGATTCCCCTTTAACTCTTCAGAAGGCTGGCTGCGTGTTCAGCCCCCCGCCCCCCTCCTCCTCCTCTGCTGCTCTCGTTAACTCTTCAAACGCTGCCCCACGCGCTCGCTCTCCCTTCTACACTCCACCCGTCACCGCCGACAACTCCAAAGTACTGTTCACAGCACAGGCGCTTCTCCCTTATATGAGATCCCGCTGTCCTCAGTCCGCATGCGACAAACGATTATGAACAAAGGTGTTATGGGAGTTGTAGTCAACAAATCCTATCTCTTTCATGTAAACCTCCATTTAGAAAACTCATTCTCCCAGTAACCCCCGGCGTAATGACGACCTGTTAGCCAATCACATGCCGCGTCCTGTAACCAAACTCGGGCCCGCTCGAGCACGCAGTGATTGGTCGTGCCGGCACGTGCACTGTTGCTAAGCCCAAATCAAAATACAACTGGACAGAAGGCCTGTCAATCATAGTCTGTTCTGCCCTATCCAGCCAGCAAATCTGGAACAACCTACCGGACAGTACCATTCACATATATCAGGGGTGAATCAAATACACAGACGAAAGAATATAATTATCGCAACATTACCTTTATATGTGTACCATTAGAATATATTTATACAATATGAATCATATATTATCAAATTGTGTAATATTAAATGAAAGGCTCCACCTCCCTCAAAATGCTGTCTGCGCCCGAGTTTTAAAATAGTCCCTTAAACAAAATGAATCTCGGTGATTAAACGTTTTATAAAATGATGAAGTTTATCACAAATAATGCTTATTTGAATACTAAATATATTTATGCGTGTTTAAAAGGGAAGTTTCTTCCAATATTAACCGTCTTTTTGTCGAAGCGGATGGATATTAAGGCGCACGCCCCTCTCCAGTCTGAGCACTGAGCAGTATCCTGTGTAAACAAACATGGATAAAATATAAATATAAAACGCTATATACATTTAAAAAAAAAAAAAAATCATGAGATTTAGCTTGTATTTTGTTTAATGATGCCGTCACTAGCATTGTGATTAAATCGCTACAGATGGAGTTTTTGACGATTTTTGTCACTACATAAGCAGTTAAAAGATATAACGCGTTTATAATATGAAAACCAGTCGTCTCGCTCCTTTTTTTTTTTGGGGGGGGGGGGGGTATAATCTCATTCCATCTTTTGCATTCACCTACACTTGTCAATGTTGTCACGGTAATAGCACATACACTTTTGAAGTGCCAGTTTCCACCGTCAAAAATAGGCATACTCGTCATCATAATACTAGTAATGCATACCAGGACTGTGATGACGGGGATGAATGATCATGTAAATGCAAACGGTACTCCTTCTCTGACAAGACACACGTTTATGCAGGAACGTCTGTAATGCAAGTAACACTACATTGTTTTTTTTGTTTTGTTTTTAGTAACCTACGAGATACAGACCACCATTTCACATTATGAGTCTTAATAACAACGTTTGCAAGTACACGGATGTGTGTGCGTGAATGCATTTCACACAGCTGTGAATTTCACATCAAGATGATGGAAATATCCAGCATCATTTGGTATTCACGAACTTAAATACGAGCTCTGGTGGCAGTCGACATGAAAACAAACGACTAATATGTTGCTTTTCAGATTCCTTCATTGTGCTGCTGCGCTTTGTGTGTGTGTGTGTGTGACGCAATAGGGTCCAAATCTATCCAACCAATCAGATAATGGAAAACACTGGCAAAACTCCAAAAGCCTGAGCAAAAACAGAATGTTGTTTAGCGTCAGGGTTACATTTTCATTACACTGCACGCCTCGATCTGGAAATTAGAGTCACACGTTATATTATTAGTTTGGCAAGCTTGCAGCTGTGTATCTTTAATAATGTTCAAGTGTAATAAATAACAGCATACTTGGGTGTGTGTGTGTGTGTGTGTGGTCTGAAGGCCCGCTGTACGTGATGTGAGTTTTGAAATTCACAACTCGCTAGTTTCCTCAGTATAAATTAGGCCATAGAGCAATTGCAAAACCATGACACACTTGTCCTCTTGCGTTTATCTCCATCAGATTTACAGTAACGGATTATAAACTTAAGCATGCATTATTTATGACCACAGCACACCCCCTTTCACTTAAAAACCTGCAGTGTGTGTGTGTGTGCGTGTGCCTGTGTGTGTGTGTGTGGGCGTGCGTGCATGTCCCACAACTGAATTCCATTTCTGCACAGTCTGATTCCTTGGTGAATCTTCACTACATTTTTCCCTAGTTATTCTGTCTGGGCACCAGACCGGACCCTATTTGATTGTCCAGTTTGTTTACATTCCCTAACGAGCTGATGTTTTTGGATAAGTAGCACAGCACGGAGTGTGAACAGAAATATCATTTCTACACTACCGCTACTATCAACAGTATTACCATCAAGAACTAAAGCTCAAAAAACACAATGGTACTGATTCAGGCAAGATCGGTTTCTTTATATTACAAAGAATTATGAGCATAATCATTTAGGTCAGATTAATCATGTCCAAAATGTTCCTGAGGAAGGGGGGTACCCTCCCCTCCCCTCTCCTCCCCTCCCCTCTGTAAGGCCCTGGGTTTGCAGATGCTCTTTATCGAGTAGCTCACAATGAAGTGGCCACAGCAGTTTTCTTGGGGCTGGACGGGCTGTAATTGGAAATGATCGTTCATGCCTCTCCGAGTCAACCCAAGCACTCCACTGACACTCCAGCATTCAGATACATCCTATTGACAGTAAAACTTCACAGTGAGATAAAGGCATGACTTGTGTGTAAATAAAACAGCAGCAGTTAGTATCACGTGCTTGTGCTGTCACACAGGACCAGAGTGATGGTGAAACCCAAACGCACTGCCTCAAACTGGACCCGGTCAAAACCACTGAAACTGGACCACTGAAACTGGATCCGGTCAAAACCACTGAAACTGAACCACTGAAACTGGATCCGGTCAAAACCACTGAAACTGGACCACTGAAACTGGATCCGGTCAAAACCACTGAAACTGAACCACTGAAACTGGATCCGGTCAAAACCACTGAAACTGGACCACTGAAACTGGATCCGGTCAAAACCACTGAAACTGGACCACTGAAACTGGATCCGGTCAAAACCACTGAAACTGAACCACTGAAACTGGATCCGGTCAAAACCACTGAAACTGAACCACTGAAACTGGATCCGGTCAAAACCACTGAAACTGGACCACTGAAACTGGACCCTGTCAAAACCACTGAAACTGGATCCGGTCAAAACCACTGAAACTGGACCACTGAAACTGGACCCGGTCAAAACCACTGAAACTGGACCACTGAAACTGGATCCGGTCAAAACCACTGAAACTCAGGGCTCCCGAGTGGCGCATCCAGTAAAAGCACTCGCTAGAGTGCAGGATGCACTCTATAGCCTGGACATCGCCGGTTCGAGTCCAGGCTATTCCACAGCCGACCATGAACGGGAGCTCCTAGGGGGCAGCGCTCAATTGGCTGAGCGTCGTCCGGGGGGAGGGAGGGTTAGGTCGGCCAGGGTGTCCTCGGCTCACCGCGCACCAACGACCCCTGTAGTCTGGCCGGGCGCCTGCGGGCTTGCCTGTAAGCTGCCCAGAGCTGCGTTGTCCTCCGACGCTGTAGCTCTGAGGCGGCTGCACGGTGAGTCTGCAGAGTGTAAAGAAGCGGGCGGCTGACAGCACAAGCTTCGGAGGACAGCGTGTGTTCATCCTCGCCCCTCCCGAGTCAGCGCAGGGGTGGTAGCGGTGAGCTGAACCTAAAAATAATTGGGCATTTCAAATTGGGGAGAAAATAATAAAAACTAATTGGCAACGACTAAATTTTTAATTAAAAAAAAAAACAAAAAAAAACCCCACTGAAACTGAACCACTGAAACTGGATCCGGTCAAAACCACTGAAACTGCACCACTGAAACTGGACCCAGTCAAAACCACTGAAACTGGACCACTGAAACTGGATCTGATCAAAACCACTGAAACTGAACCACTGAAACTGGACCCAGTCAAAACCACTGAAACTGGACCACTGAAACTGGATCTGATCAAAACCACTGAAACTGGACCCAGTCAAAACCACTGAAACTGAACCACTGAAACTGGATCCGGTCAAAACCACTGAAACTGAACCACTGAAACTGGATCCGGTCAAAACCACTAAAACTGGACCCAGTCAAAACCACTGAAACTGAACCACTGAAACTGGATCTGGTCAAAACCACTGAAACTGAACCACTGAAACTGGATCCGGTCAAAACCACTGAAACTGAACCGTCAGAACCACTGAAACTGGACCCCACTTCACTCAGCTCAGCTGAATCACACAGCACAGCACTCGTTGTTTTGAAACTCTGTGTTTAATAACCCGCTTAACCAACGTACAGTAGACCAGCGTTTCTCTAAAAGAGTATTTTTGCAAATATGAAGAGATTTAAACACTGCTGGGTGCTGAGGGGTGCAGAATCTCTTCTCCTAGAAACCTTCCTGGTTTTCATCGCCCCTCGCTGAAGACTCGGGGTCGCTCAGCCCAGCCTGGGGAGTCACCCTGCGGTGCTCCAGCCCCTTATTTTAGGGGGGTCCCTTGAGGAGCACAGAGGGTGGCTGCTGCAATCCACAATAATACAGATTCTCACAGAAATGAAAGTTTTGATCTTTTCTATATTTTCACTTTGATTCAAGTGAACCCGTTTTATTCCCAGCTACAACATTACCAGTTCACTTCCTGTGTGACAGGGCTGTAAGACCTGCAGGAAACTGCGGGGTGTCTTGAACACAGCAAGTGGAAAGATGAGCTGCTGTTCACAGGAGCCAACGTTAAAAAAGAAGACGTCTGGAAAAGTTTCAAATCTAACACAGCGTGAAGCTGACTTCTGAGAAGGGTGTTACTCTGGTGAGGAGGAAATAAAATGTTTTTCAAACTGTGATTATCTTTATATTAAACTAATGACCCTGAATGGACAGACAGCTCTGAGCCAGCTCTCTCTGTTCCTCCAGTCAAACCCTGACGTGACAGAGCTGCTGAAACACTGCTTGGAAAAGCCAACGACAGCTGGTCGCTGGAAAGGTTGACAGAAACATTGCGTGTTTTCTAGCCTTCTGGTTCACAGGCTAGAAAACATGAAATGTGAGTGACCAAGAAACTAATTAAAAATCTAAAAAATATACATGCAGCCAAATAAGCCTAATTATATACAAAGTATATGTACAGTATACATTATATACACGGCTCGGCTCGGCTCGGCTCGGCTCGGCTGGGCCGGGCTGGGCTGGGCTGGGCCAGGCTGGGCCAGGCTGGGCCAGGCTGGGCCGGGCTGGGCTGGGCTGGGCTGGTTCTCTCACGCGGCTCGCTACATCTTCTTCCGCCCGCATTGGAGGAGGTGAATCAACCACTGAGCCAAGAAGGGCCAGAGCAGGAGAGCAGGCAGCCACCAGGAGAGGCCCTGCAGAGAGGGGGAGGGAGAGAGGGGGAGGGAGGAGGAGAAGGTATCATTTAGAATCTCTGAACCATTTCCTTCCTGCACTAAGCCTCTTTGTTGTGTTCTCTCACCACAGCAATATGCACACTCAGGACTGCCCTTGGGTTTGCCAATCCTGCACTTTGAACGCACTGTGCAAGCAGTGCTGTGCGTCTGTGTGTGTGCGTGCATGACGGGTCTGTGAGTCTGTGTGTGTGTGTGCGTACGTGTGTGTCTGTCTGTGAGTGTGTCAGTGTGTGTGTGTCTGTCTGTGAGTGTGTCAGTGTGTGTGTGTGCGTCTGTGAGTGTGTGTGTGTGCGTCTGTGAGTGTGTCAGTGTGTGTGTGTGCGTCTGTGAGTGTGTCAGTGTGTATGTGTGTGTGTCTGCGCATCTGTGAGTGTGTCAGTGTGTGTGTGTGTGTGTGTCTGTCTGTGAGTGTGTCAGTGTGTATGTGTGTGTGCGTCTGTGAGTGTGTCAGTGTGTGTGTGTGTGTGTGCGCGTCTGTGAGTGTGTCAGTGTGTGTGTGTGTGTCTGTGAGTGTGTCAGTGTGTGTGTGTGTGTGTGCGCGTCTGTGAGTGTGTCAGTGTGTGTGTGTGTGTGTGTGTGTTTCCGCGTCTGTGAGTGTGTCAGTGTGTGTGTCAGTGTGTGTGTGTGTGTCTGTCTGTGAATGTGTCAGTGTGTGTGTGCGTACGTGTGTGTCTGTCTGTGAGTGTGTCAGTGTGTGTGTGTGCGTCTGTGAATGTGTCAGTGTGTATGTGTGCATGTGTGCGCATCTGTGAGTGTGTCAGTGTGTGTGTGTGTGTGTGTCTGTCTGAGTGTGTCAGTGTGTATGTGTGTGTGCGTCTGTGAGTGTGTCAGTGTGTGTGTGTGTGTGTGTGTGCGCGTCTGTGAGTGTGTCAGTGTGTGTGTGTGTGCGCGTCTGTGAGTGTGTCAGTGTGTTTGTGTGTGTGTGTGTGTGTGTGCATCTGTGAGTGTGTCAGTGCGTGTGTGTGTGCGCGTCTGTGAGTGTGTCAGTGTGTGTGTGTGTGCGCGTCTGTGAGTGTGTCAGTGTGTTTGTGTGTGTGTGTGTGCATCTGTGAGTGTGTCAGTGTGTATGTGTGTGCGCGTCTGTGAGTGTGTCAGTGTGTGTGTGTGTGCGCGTCTGTGAGTGTGTCAGTGTGTGTGTGTGTGTCTGTCTGTGAGTGTCAGTGTGTATGTGTGTGTGCGTCTGTGAGTGTGTCAGTGTGTGTGTGTGTTTCCGCGTCTGTGAGTGTGTCAGTGTGTGTGTGTGTGTGTGTGTCTGTCTGTGAGTGTGTCAGTGTGTGTGTGTGTGTGTGTCTGTGAGTATGTGTGTGTGTGTGTGTCTGTGAGTATGTGTGTGTGTGTGTGTCAGTGTGTGTGTGTGAGATAGAGCCTGCAGCTGTCCCAGTCCCCAGTCCCCATCCCCCCTCTCAGATACCTGCTGCATGTCTGCTCTCTGCTCCAGTGCATGCAGCCTGTCCCTGGCGCAGTGCATGTCCTCCTGCAGCCTCTGCAGTGCCAGGGTGATCTGCTGTTCCAGAGCGCCAGGATGTCCTCTCTCAGGTGCTCCTCCCCCAGCCCCTCCCCCTGCTCCTGCCACGCCCCTCTCATCCCTGGCCACGTCCCCTGAGCTCCGCCAGTCTGTAGAGAGTCCGGCATTAAAATCAATATTAAAATGTTTATTAATACATTGTCTGTTATCCTGTGCAACTATATTGTTCTAAATAAATATAATTATAAAATAAATACTAAAATAAATGTAATAAATTCAAGGGCAAATATTTCGACTGGAATCCTTTTTGAAGGGGGCTGATTTGTACATGAAGTGTGCATGACTACATGACAAACACCCTGTCTAAAATGAAAGCACACAACCTGGCTCACTCAAAGTGCATCAAATTCAATATTTTCAGCACAGAAATCCTATTGAAATATACTGAACAAGCTGGAGATTCTCACGTCTCTCACTCCAGTGACTCTGCCGTCCATCCAGCAAAACTCCCTTCTTCCTCAATGGCTCTCCCTCTCCTTGGCCCGCCCTCTCTCCTCCTTGGCCCGCCCCTGCCTGTGTTGCCGCAGCGACAGGGTTGAGAGGACTCTGGAGCTCTGGTGCTGAAGAATCACTCTGGGGCTCCCCCTGCTGGAGATAGCAGTGCATGAGAGACAGGCGCCGGCCCCCAAGGCGGTTCAATTGGAGCCCGGGAGACAGTGGGAATGACACACTACTGTGAAACCACAGCCACGGAATGCGCATGTAAAAACAACACAGACACACTCCTTATGATATTCTAGAGCTTGCACTATGCAAAATAATGAACGAATGTTTTCATCAAGTTTCATCACAAGCTAATTATCAGTGCTGTAGTTGCGCTGGGATTTGCACAATATAGGCAAGCTGAGTCACGACACACTTCTCCCGCTCAGCTGCCTGGTTCAGTCAGCAGTCCTCTTCATGCAGTTAAAGAGCATGAGGAACTTCTTCTATTACCAAATACTTCTTCAAGAAGATGACAGCAACAGACTCCGACTGCAGACGCAAACACAAACAAAGCCACCGACACTCACTAGACACGGCAGTAAAGTAAAGCATCCTGACAAGATGGAGAAAGACGCTTTGTGGAAATGCTCGTAGAAATGAGATCAATGCATTACCTAGCCTTATATGTGTTACTAGAAGTTCAATATACAAATAAAACGTGAATTTGTATCATTATTCTTCTTACTGTTGGTCATTGTGTCTCTAGGAGATACAGGATGTGACATGTGTCATGTGACATGTGACAGGCACTCGGGATACCGCCACACAGAGCTGACCTCACATGACCCATGACCCCTGCGTACCTTGTTGGGGTCGAGCTGCTCCATGGAGTCACAGAACACCTCGCTCTCCGAGTCGCTGGTCACATGGTTACTCTCCTGGTTAAACTCCGCCCCTCCATCTGCAACAGCACAGAGAGAGATCAGCACGATACTGCTGAGCAAAACACTGTCACTGCATTCACTATATACACTGAGCAAAACACTGTCACTGCATTCACTATATACACTGCTGAGCAAAACACTGTCACTGCATTCACTGTATACACTGCTGAGCAAAACACTGTCACTGCATTCACTATATACACTGCTGAGCAAAACACTGTCACTGCATTCACTATATACACTGCTGAGCAAAACACTGCCACTGCATTCACTATATACACTGAGCAAAACACTGTCACTGCATTTACTATATACACTGCTGAGCAACACACTGTCACTGCATTTACTATATACACTGCTGAGCAAAACACTGCCACTGCATTCACTATATACACTGCTGAGCAAAACACTGTCACTGCATTCACTATATACACTGCTGAGCAAAACACTGCCACTGCATTCACTATATACACTGAGCAAAACACTGTCACTGCATTTACTGTATACACTGCTCAGCAAAACACTGTCACTGCATTCACTGTATACACTGCTTCAAATGGACTGCTACTTGCCAGAAATATGATCTGAAGTTCATCAGGAAATTCATCTTAAAACCCTCAACCAGAGTTTTTAAGGTAACACACCCGCTCCCGCCCACCTGGATGCCCGCTGAGTCCCCACACTGGCCCATTCCCCTGGGGTTCACTCTCTCCGCTTGACTCCTCACGCACACTGTTCTCCAGCTCACCTAAACACAGGGCACAGGACAGAGGGCACAGGTCAGAGGGCAGAGTCAATATAAAATAATATCATCATTTCCTTTTGTTCCCTGCAGGAGGCTCGCTACCATACAGTGCGAGACCCGCTGCAGTCCAGGGATCAGAGCAATGGACAGAAACGTGAGCGAGCCACGCCTTGTGTTGTCTCACCAGCGCCATGTGTCAACAAAATGTCTTGAAGAAGTCGTGGTTCTCAGGAAGCTCCCTGTACTCATGAGAAAGAAAGCCTGTGTAACAGTGAATAAAGGATCCAGGTGCTCCTCGGGAGAGACAATGTCAGTTCACTTTAACGGCACTCTCCCACAGGAAAGCCCTGCAGTGTTATGCTTGCATGTTGCTACAGGCTTCTTGTTCAAGACTGAATAGATTCAATTCTTTTAGCCTGTCTGCATACGACATGCCTTTTAAACCCGGGATAATTCTGGTTGCTCTTCTTTGCACTCTTTCTAGAGCAGCAATATCCTTTTTGTAACGAGGTGACCAGAACTGAACACAATATTCTAGGTGAGGTCTTACTAATGCATTGCAGAGCTGCATAAACACTTTGATATCCCTGATATCCCTCGCGCCCCCTCTGTCCCTCCTCCCTCCCCTCCCTCCTCACCCCCGGTCTGCTGGAGGAGAGTGTCTGGAGGCCTGGGCATGTCGTGGATCACACGGTAGAGAGGTTGGAAGTAATGGAACATGGAGGCTGTCTTCTCATTCATGGGCACGGTGTCGATGACCTGCTGGGGCAACAGAGCCTGATCAGCACCCTGCACCCTGCTCCCTGCACCCTGCTCACTACACCCTGCACCCTGTAACCTAGCCCCTACACCCTGCTCCCTGCACCCTGTAACCTGGCCACTACACCCTACACTCTAACTGGCTCCCTACACCCTGCACCCTGCTGCCTACACCCTGCTCCCTACACCCTGTAACCTGCTCCCTACACACTGCACCCTGTAACCTTCTCCCTACACCCTACACACTGGACCCTGTAACCTGCTCCCTACATCCTGCACACTGCACCCTGTAACCTGCTCCCTACACCCTGCACCCTGTAACACTAACCCTAACCCCAACACCCTGCATCCTGTAACCTGCTCCCTACACCCTGCTCCCTACACCCTGTAACCTGCTCCCTACACCCTGCTCCCTACACCCTGCACCCTGTAACCTGCTCCCTACACCCTGTAACCTACACCCTGCACCTTGCTCACTGCACACTGCACCCTGTAACCTACATCCTGCACACTGCACCCTGTAGCCTGCTCCCTACACCCTACACCCTGCAACCTGTCCCCTACACCCTGCATCCTGTAACCTGCTCCCTACACCTTGTAACCTACACCCTGCACCCTGCACCCTGTAACCTACATCCTGCACACTGCACCCAACACGCAGACATAGAAACAGACAGACAGTCAGGCAGACACACAGACAGACAGCCACAGACAGAGACAGACAAGCAGGCAGTCAGGCAGGTACACAAACACACAGACTGACACAGACACCCAGACACACGCACATACAAACAGACACACAGACAGATGCACAGACAGACACAAAGACAGACAGACAGAGAGACGGGGGGGGGGGGGGGGTACCTCCAGAGCCACTCTCTTCATCTCCTCTACGTACTCCCTCATCGCCCCCTCCCTGCTCGTGCCTCCCAGCCGCTTCCAGGCGTCCCTGCGCAAAACACACCTGCCAATCAAACTGAACCTCTGGGGTACTCCCCTAACATTACATTCAATAAGAACAGCACTCTCACTCCAGCACAGACTGCACTTAGATCAACATTACAATACAACAGAGGTATTAGGTAATATTACGTCAGTGCTTGGAAATTCTGGCCTGTGATTGGTTAAAACATCATCATAGAAGCAAAAATAGATCGAACTATTGCCCTAACATCTTTACGCCACCGGGCAGTAGACTGCCTCTGACATGTGATTGGTTCACATCACTGTCAGTCCCGCCCCTTTTTGAAAGGAACACCCTCCACCTCCACTCCTAACAACAAGAGAACAAGGCTGAATGAAACAACAACGATTCTGTGACTTGAAAATGAATTACAAAACATATAAGAACATAAGAAAATTTACAAACGAGAGGAGGCCATTCAGCCCATCTTGCTCGTTCGGTTGTTAGTAGCTTATTGATCCCAGAATCTCATCAAGCAGCTTCTTGAAAGATCCCAGGGTGTCAGCTTCAACAACATTACTGGGGAGATGGTTCCAGACCCTCACAATTCTGTGTAAAAAAGTGCCTCCTATTTTCTGTTCTGAATGCCCCTTCATCTAATCTCCATTTGTGACCCCTGGTCCTTGTTTCTTTTTTCAGGTCAAAAAAGTCCCCTGAGTCGACATTGTCTATACCTTTTAGGATTTTGAATGCTTGAATCAGATCGCCACGTAGTCTTCTTTGTTCAAGTCTGAACAGATTCAATTCTTTTAGCCTGTCTGCATACGACATGCCTTTTAAACCCGGGATAATTCTGGTTGCTCTTCTTTGCACTCTTTCTAGAGCAGCAATATCCATTTTGTAACAAGGTGACCAGAACTGAACACAATATTCTAGGTGAGGTCTTACTAATGCATTGTAGAGTTTTAACATTACTTCCCTTGATTTAAATTCAACACTTTTCACAATATATCCGAGCATCTTGTTGGCCTTTTTGTATAGCTTCCCTACAATGTCTAGATGAAGACATTTCTGAGTCAACATAAACTCCTAGGTCTTTTTCATAGATTCCTTCTTCAATTTCAGTATATATTTGGAAGAACCACACCCATAAAACCTGTTTTGCTCCAGTAATGTTGGCGTCCTGCTGATATTACTTCATTATATTTACAGCTCTAAGATATTCCTGCCAAAAATGTTTATGTTTTTTTTTCAAATATTTATAGCTTTACAGTATATGAAGTCATATTTACTATCCAACCTCATTATTTTTACTGACTCATATATTAAATATGTGGAAAATTAAATGCCCCTCGGGAAGACTATTGTTACTTCCAGGGTGCAATATCCTTAGCCTGCGGCTTCGGGCATTACAGACCCGTCTGGAACAACAGTCTTTCCTCGGGTCAATAATTTTCCACTATAGCCGTCCCCTCCAGTCCATATTTACTATATATATATGGTTTATGTTAGGACATCCTCCTAAGGGGAATAAAACCTGCATACCACGAATGATCATTCAGCATTCTGTTTATACCACAAGCATAGATTTAAAATAATGCATTCGGACATCCTGAAATAAATACTTTAATTGTGATCTTCAGATAGCGTTGCCATTACCAAAATCGAATCTGTCCCTTATAAAAGTCTCCCACAGTAAAAGCACAGCACAGTGTAATAAAGCACAGTGAAAGCACTGTAGAGCACAGGAAAGGATTGTAAGGAATAGCGAGGTGTGGTAAAGCATATTAATAAACATGGCAAACCATGGCAAAATAAGACTCCTAGTGGAAGTGTTTGCCGATGTACTTATCAAGTTTCTTTTAGTATTGATTGAAAATTGAAACTGATCGCTATGGAGTGTTTCACAGTTCTGAATGATCACACAGTTAAGAGCCCCCCCTCTCCCCCTCACCACTTGTAGCGGCCGATGGGGTCCCAGAACCCGGGCCGGGGAGCTGTGCAGGGCCCGCAGGTTGCCTGCTTGTAGAAGCTGTAGAATCGCAGCATGACCTCATGGGACGGCCGGTAGACGCCTGCAGAGAAACACACACTTACAGAGACAGAGCACTCACAATGAAGATCTTAAAACAACAAACCATCAATCAACTCAAATCACTGTGCAGAATGTATTATTAACTGTGCCCTTATACCAGCAGCACTGTGCAGAATGTATTATTAACTGTGCCCTTATACCAGCAGCACTGTGCAGAATGTATTATTAACTGTGCCCTTATACCAGCAGCACTGTGCAGAATGTATTATTAACTGTGCCCTTATACCAGCAGCACTGTGCAGAATGTATTATTAACTGTGCCCTTATACCAGCAGCACTGTGCAGAATGTATTATTAACTGTGCCCTTATACCAGCAGCACTGTGCAGAATGTATTATTAACTGTGCCCTTATACCAGCAGCACTGTGCAGAATGTATTATTAACTGTGCCCTTATACCAGCAGCACTGTGCAGAATGTATTATTAACTGTGCCCTTATACCAGCAGCACTGTGCAGAATGTATTATTAACTGTGCCCTTATACCAGCAGCACTGTGCAGAATGTATTATTAACTGTGCCCTTATACCAGCAGCTCTGTGCAGAATGTATTATTAACTGTGCCCTTATACCAGCAGCACTGTGCAGAATGTATTATTAACTGTGCCCTTATACCAGCAGCACTGTGCAGAATGTATTATTAACTGTGCAGAATGTATTATTAACTGTGCCCTTATACCAGCAGCACTGTGCAGAATGTATTATTAACTGTGCTTATACAAGTTTACCAAGTATCTCTGCAGTTTTCCCCCCATGCTTTTTCACACAGTTCTACAGTGACTTGACTGTAGTTTACCCTGGTGTGCCATGTTTAGTAATATGCTTTACCACACCTCGCTGGTCTTTCACTGTGCTTTTACACTTTGCTGTGCTTTTACTACGGGAAGCTTTTATAAGGGTATCTATACAGTAATGTTGATAATTGCGACTCGTCTCTGCTGATCCAAGGGGGACTTTGTCACCAGAGTTTAATTTTTCTCCAGCCTGGGTGCTGGTCACTAGAACCAGCCTGTACTGGGCTATAGCAGATCTGAAATCCAATGGGGAGTGAGTCCTGGATGAGCCTCCTGGGTCCTTATTGGAGACCTGGTCCAGTCTGACAGGCTGTAACACGTCAAGACTGACACTGAACAGTACCACTTCAATACAGCTGGTCACAAACTCACAGTCAACTCCTCAGGGAGGGGGAGGAGCTGTTTGTGCTGTTTCTCTATGCAGCTCTGCTTGGTCTGGGTATTTTCTCTAACTCAATGTAAAGGCAAGCTTGTGGAAAGTTACTGATAAGAACACAGTCCTTATTCGGCTATGATGTATGGAGGTTGTCGGTGTCTTGTCATCTTGTGTAATCTCTTGTATTAATATATCTTATTAGCAGGGTGCGTGTGTCAAATGCATGCATTGTGAGGATGTTTATCTTAGAAACTCAGAGGACTAAGAGAGAGAAGGTACGTACTGGATAACTGTTGCAATAAGTAACCACAAGTTAGGTATAGAAAAGCTTGTTCCGAGCCCAGCCTCTGCCCCTCTGACTCACCGTTCTTGGGCAGGCTGTGCACGACGCTGACGGCAGCCTGGCAACGCCTCTCGCAGTCCTGCTCTGGATGAGCCATCGCTGCTCCCATCAGTCAGCAGCACTGAAACACAGGGAGCAGGCAGGAGAGCACCAGAGCGGATCTCAATCAGTTACAATCGGATCTGGTACTACACTTCTTCAAGAAATCTCTGTTTGTGAGCCATGTTTCCAGTTAGTGGTGCACTTGCTCTTGGTCACCTGGGGGGTGAAATCGACCCCACCCCTTCAACGGCTTCTTTCCTGTCATTAACCAATCAGCTGCTTCCCCGATTAACTGACACTCTTTCAGCCAGTAACAAACCCAGAAGACACTGCTGAGATGAAGTGACCAGAGAATAAGGCACAGAAACCTAAACTTGTACCAGATCTCATGTTTTCACCCCACCACAATATCGTTCACAAAACACGTGTCATCAAAATTTCATCTTGTTGGACTTTTTTTTTTATAGCTTCCCCACATTGTCTAGATGAAGACATTTCTGAGTCAACATAAACTCCTAGGTCTTTTTCATAGTTCCCTTCTTCAATTTCACTATCTCCCATATGATATTTATAATGCACATTTTTTTGCCTGCATGCAATACTTTACACCTTTCTCTATTAAATGTCATTTGCCATGTGTCTGCCCAGTTCTGAATGCTGTCTAGATCATTTTGAATTACCTTTGCTGCTGCAGCTGTGTTTGCCAATCCTGCTATTTTTGTGTCGTCTGCAAATTTAACAAGTTTGCTTACTATACCAGAATCTAAATCATTAATGTAGATTAGGAATAGCAGAGGACCTAATACCGATCCCTGTGGTACTCCACTGGTTACCTCACTCCATTTTGAGGCTTCTCCTCTAATCAGTACTTTCTGTTTTCTACATGTTTCCTGTTTTGTTAAATTGTTTTATTTCGATTGTTATTGTTTACCGATATTATTATTATTATTATTATTATTATTATTATTATTATTATTATTATTATTACCGTATAATGATGCATGGTTATTTTGTAATTGTAAACACTTCTTGATGTGTGCAGACTTGTCAAGCGCTTTGAGATACTGTCGTGTGAAAAGCGCTATCGAAATCAAATACATCGAATTCCATTCATTATCACAGAAATGTAATCAAGCGGTAAACGGCTTCGTTAAAGGAATATGTGGCAGCTAGTCGTAACAGCGCTACATTACACAATCTGTTAGCCTTGAATGTGGCTCGGCGTGTCGCTCCCTGCTTTCACTGGACACTAACATACAGCCTTACCTTTGCCCAGCGCAGCTCCCACCTGTCATTATAATATCTTTACACAGCCCTATTACTTCTCGTGTACAGAAAGGCCTCCTCAGAAATTGTGTTCAAGCCGCATGTGTGTTTAGTTTACACACGGAAAATAACAATAACAATATCAGTAAATACTGTAAGTATGCAGTACCGAAAACATCAGCTGACTTTGAACTTTAACCTGTGGGCGAGGATGTTTACCTCAGGGACTCACTCTCAGCCAATCACAGGGTTCACTTTCCACGAGCCCCGCCCACAGAAGTACCAATCAGATGCAGGAATTCCGATTCCCGCCTACTTAGTTCATATCCAATGAAAGAGTCGTTTCGTCTTAGCGCCAGCTCTGAGACAGTGACGGCGCTGACAGGAGAGAAGGGAGTTAGTTTATCTGTCAGTGCGCGTTCAATTTTACATTCATACCTCTTTATTTCATTATTCATTTATTAACTTGTATTGATGTTCATAATGTTTATATTGTACTTTGGCAATACCACGAATGTTGTCGTCATGCCAGTAAAGCAACTTTTAATTCAAAGAGCTGTTCGACTTTCACCGCATCGGGGCGCCCTCTAGCGGGCGGTGTCATGGCAAATTTTGCCCCCCTGCCAAATTTGTCCCCCCCCCCCCTGAGTCATGTGATGTCAGCGTTCTGTTGCTATGCGCGTCACTGCTTTTGCTCCACAGATCTTCACAATGACAGTTGGAGTTCGTTGGCGCCGTCGTACAATTGTAATCAAATCATTTCTCTTTTTACAGTACAAATTTGAAATACTGTGTTTTTTCCCCCTCAGAAAACTACATTTATCAATCGATACGGATCACTTGAGAGCGGTATATCGCTACCTCAGCACAGGTGAGTATCCTGAAAAAGCCACCAAAGAAGAGAAGAGGGGTATCAGAAAGAAAGCCAGTGCATTCGTTTTGAAAGGTAAAAAAAATAAATATCGAAAATTAATATTAATACATTATAAGTCTTTGAAGCCGTCCTGTATTTTTGAAGATGAACATAGACATTTAAATAAATGATAAACGTGTGTGTGTGTAATATATATATATATATATATATATATATATATATATATATATATATATATATATATATATATATATATATATATATATATATATTGTGAGACAGCAGGGAGGGGGTTAAAACCTCCCTGTAGAAAAAACATGTGCGGAAGGCACACTTTTGTTTTGTTAATGGTTTAATTGCTTTTGTTTATTTGTTTTATTGATTGATCATTACCTGCACCTGGCTACTATTGAAAATTGGAGCCAGGTGCAGGGTTTAAAAGGAGAGCAGTCAGTCTGCTCTGGGCGGCTGCTGAAGAGGGCAGAAGCCCGACTGTGCTGGTGTGTGGGTACAGCCATAATTTGAAAAAAGAAAAAGGTAGAGTGAAGTCTTTGTTTTGTGTGTGCTATTCTGTTTGTTTTTTGTTACAGGTAAACAGCTTAGCTGTCCTGTTTTTAGTTTAGGTTCCTGTTCTGTTTAGTTATTGCTCAAAGAGAGCTAGGTGTTTGTTTTGTTTATTTTTGTTTTGTGTTTATTAAAAATTGTGCAACTGTGCTTTAAAAATCCATTTCTGTGTGTTGGGTCAGTGTTTTTAAAGGGGCAATGAATGTGAGGTGCGATTCTTTCACTATATATATATATATATATATATATATATATATATATATATATAATATGAAAGAAAAGGTTTAAAAGATTAAAACATCTCTCTATATATAACTAATAGCAGAAATGTGAGTACCAGAAAACAGAATTTGTATTAAAGAATAATATATAAATACATATATAAATTATGTAACAAGAGTCTAAGAAATGACCATTATAAAGGGCAGAGACAGTTTTCCACATGTCAGTGGTTCTGATTCTTTTGAATAGGTTTTAGCTCATTCTTTTTAAAAACATTCATTTAAAAACCTCCACTCATTGAAGTTTTTACTGTAGTATTATCTTTACTTTTGTTTTATCTGTCAGGTAAGTACCTGTATGTCCCTGAGAAGAATGGAGAGTGTCTCTGTAGGGTTGTGACTGATGAAGAGAAGACTGCCATTCTCAGTGAAGTTCACGCAGGACACTTTGGGATCAAGAGAATGATGGGGAAAATCAATCAATGATTTTACTGGAAAGGGATTGTAAAGGATGTGGAGCAATGGGTACTTTTTATTTTTTAAAAACCTTTTGCTGCTTGTTGCTTTTCCATTCATGATTTAAGTATTACTTGTTTTGTCATTACTGTTTCCCTTAAGATCCTGAATTGTGAAGCATGCCAGAGACTTGAGGGTGAAGACTGTTGCCCCAGAACTGAAGCCAATCAAAGTTGTTTCTCCATGGTACCTGATCGGTAAGTATTACATCATTAAACTTTTATAGTGAGGTCAGACAAAGAATGGAAGAACATACGTAATTTAAATGTAGTCTGTAATATGTAGAAAACTAAGCTTAGTCTAGTAACAAACTTTCTTGATAGCCAGTTAAACGGATTGTAAGCATGTGCTCACAAAACATCATTTGACAACAGGTTGCAGTTTACAGACTAATGAGAGCAAGTGTCACATGACATCCATCTGTAATGTGATTAATGTGTCATCCACAGGGGATGGAAATCTGCTATGTTTTGTACAGATAGGTGCATCAGGACAATTTCCAGTACAAAAAGATGCAACACCCATTGACAATGACTGCCCAAAAAAAAAGGGTGCCCCATCCCTGGCAATTAATCTAAAAATAAATGCCATAAAGTTGTTGTCTAATGACATTTTCAAATGCTGTTACTTATCTGGATGATAGAACTACATTTAGGTAGCGGTACAGAAGAAAACATGGAGAATACAGCATGTTAAGTGGCTTTATTGGGCACTGTTTAGGTCCATATACTGCTGTCTTGCAAGTAAATAGTGTATAGAGGGAGAAAATGTGGTCTCATTCCTATTTGTATAATTGAACTTGCTAATGTAGTGCATTGATACAGAGCTTTATTATATATATACTATTAACCAAATCCTCCTTAATTGTTGATATCATTTTAATTTGTTTTAGGTGTTGATCTCATTGGACCATTCCAGCCATCGACTGGAGGAAACCACTACTGCTTGACGGCTACTGATTTCTTCACGAAGTGGACGGAGGCCATCCCCATTAAAGACAAGTCAGCTGCTTGCACTGCATCAGCTCTTGCAACCCAGTTCTACCGCCATAGAGCACCAGAGATTGTCTTGACAGACCAGGGTGGGGAATTTTGGAACAAGGTGAGATGAAAATATCAGTCTATAGGTAAAAACTGGTTACATCAAACAGCTGGTAAGTGTTCAGTTGTAGGTTTTTTTTAAATACATATTTTCTTCCATAATTTACTTTAAGTAATGTTCTGCCTCTTATAAATTATAGTTCCTTGTTTACTAATATTTGCAATTTCAAATGATTTATTTTCAGTTTTGTACATTTCTTGATTTCTAACTATTTCTACCATTATCGGGTTAACGATACTCTTTTCCAGAATTGGGGCATCCGGCATCGAATTAGCTCTGCATACCATCCCCAGACGAATGGTCTTGAGAGGACCAACCAGACCATTAAGAGCTATTGGGGGGGAAAACTCTGTCCGGAAAGCAAGAGAGGTGGGAGGACAGCCTAGAGGCTATTGTTTGCCCACAACACCAGCGTTCAGGCTTCAACAATACAGACCCCATTCTTCCTGATGTACGGCAGACAAGCAAGGCTGGCATGTGAGGTACACAGTTTAAATGAACCTTAAGCAATGTTTTGTGGTTTTATTGTTAATTTTAGATATTCATATGTCTTTGCAGATCAACCCTGATGACACTCAGTTGCACCACTTCCCCCAACTGAAGAACAGATACAGGAGTATCTGGAGGCCAGGGCTGCAAAGGATGAAGAGGTATTCCAGACGGTAGGGTTTATTTTTTGTTTTTTGTCTGCTTCATACTTTGTTATTTAATGACTTAGTAATGCACCTTTACATTTCTATTCCTTTATCATTTTAATAACAGGTAAAGATGCAAGTGGAGAAGGCGCAGGGACAGAAGCAGTATCGGAGCCAGATCAAGAGAGGAACGAAGTGCTTCAGGATCAAAGTGGGCATGGAGGTCCTGAAGAACCGAGCGGAAGACTGGACGCCTAGGCTCTAAGCTGGAACAGAACTGGCTTGGTCCTTACAGGTACTCTGGAAAGATTAAGTTTACATTTCTCTTTTTTTTTTTTTTTTTTTTTTTTTTTTAAAACATTCAAGTTGCAAGTTTAGCAGGGTGTGAATATATACTGTTTCTTAACTAGCTAAATATGTATGTGTGTGTAAAAATGTAATTTTTCAATGAAGGGTAACTGAAGTCATGAACAAACTTGTGAAGCTGGAGTCCCTAGATGGCAAGAAGCTAAAAATGCAGACCCCCTACGAGAGTGTCAAGCCATTCAGAACGGGTCTGTATGTTACCTTTAACCATGCTACAACTTGGCAATTATTCCTATGTTTATTAGCCTTTGCATATACATATTGTTGCAGGTTTGGAGAATGAAGGGGTATAGGCTGGTGTTCAAAAGAAGTGACATTTTTATTTCTCACAGGCCAACAGTGATCCACTCCAAAACACAATAAAACAAATAACTCCTAATTCTGGGGCAAGCCCCCCCCCCCCCCCCGTCCACACACATGAGCCTAGTGCCCCACACCATCAAAAAGAAAAAACAAAATAATGTAGCCCCTGCCAGCTGCAACATTATATAATTTCTCTTATTTTTGCTTACAGCAAGAAACACCCACCTAAAGGTGTCCAGTCTGTGGAGACTAACCACCCAGAGGACATGTGCCTGATGGACATGTCATCCCATCAGGAAGAGGCAGAGGTGGTGTCACATGGACTGAAAACACCTGCCAGGTAACACCAAGATACTAAATACTCATTTGATTGTTCACGGATGAGCATTAACCCTTTGCGGTCCATTTATTAATCGCGCGTCCGGCACGCCAGGTCTAATTAATTTTCACACGTGCAGTTAATTTTATACGCGCTGTTTAAAAGTGTTTTTTTTTCAGTCAAACGGGTTTAAATGGCCCTGCATATCAACAAAGCACACACTAGGCATCTCCAGCCCCTCCCCAGCCTTTTGTTTGCTATAGCGTTCAGCTGTGTAAGAAATAAATAATAATAATAGTCGTACATACCGATCGATCATCTCCAGAGCACTCGTTTTATCACCAAACTCCTCAATAATGCGATCCAAGTCATTATTTTATTACTATAACATCTGAAAAAAGCTCTGCAAATGTCCATGATAGTCTCAGTGCGCTGACGCACTTAGCCAGCTTGTTTATTATGGACGCCCATTATCTGATACCTGATACCATGTATGACTATTCATGAAATACGCTTTTTTTTTTCCGACTTGTCTCGGCTCCTGTCGCTACCACTCGGCAATTGAATGGTTTTCTCGGCTTTTTCCGGAGAAAAAACGACTAAACACCCGTTTATTGCGTTGCTATAATGATGTCGGACCCAGTCCGACAAAGGACCTGTGAGGAATAATTGCAATGTCGGACCCAGTCCGACAATGGACCGCAAAGGGTTAAGCAAAAATAAACATTGTAGCCCGGCAATTGGATGGTTCATGGTGACAGTGTTGTAGACATTAGAAACCATACGTTTTTACGGTTTATATTAATAGAATATGCACTTGAAAGTTTTACAGTATTTCACTTGTAGTCCATAAATAATCTTATGATTCCACACAGGTGACTTGCCAGATGGATGACACTGTGCTGATGGGGGTTCAGCAGGGACAGCCAGCACCACCGGTACTGCTGGGGAACCTTGGAAGCATCCAGAACATTGTGCTGGGACAAAACACGTGGCTGGATGATGAGGTGATGGACCACAGCCAGGCTCTGCTACGTAGACAGTACCCACAGGTTGGAGGTTTGTATGCTGTCACCAGCCTGACACAGCTGACTTCCTTCAGCTCACCGGCTCAGGGATTTGCACAGATTCTTAATGTGTCTGGCAATCACTGGGTCACGGTAAGTAACATAGGCTGTGAGGAAGGTACTTTAAATGTGTATGACTCTTTGGGAATTAATAACCATGATTTCCGTTCCCAGGTCGTATCACTGCTGCAGTACAGTGGAAAGACAGTTCAGATCGTGTGGCCACATGTACAGCAGCAGGGATGTAGTGACTGTGGACTGTTTACCATCGCAAACAGCCTCACACTGCATGGGTGGAGATCCAGGTAAGTTATGTTCAAAAGCAAATGCGTGATTTTTTTTTTTTTTTCTTGTTTTGTAGCTGGATCTTAGTCCTTTCCCGAGCTGTGAGAGAACTCCCCTCCCAGAGGTACATTTCTGTGATGTGGAGGTCTACTGCACATGCAGGAGACCATACAGGATTGGACTGGAGCTGATGGTGGAATGCGGGAGGTGTGGCGAATGGTTCCATGGTCAGTGTGAAGATCTACAACCAGATGACCTCAAGTATGGAGGAGTATATGTGCTCCATTTGCAGAGTTACACACATGGGTAAGTAAAGGTGAAACAGATTTATTTTGTTTTTTACTGTGTTTTTCTGAACATTTTATACTAAGCATTCCAGCTTAGTATATTATACTAACACTAAAATTTGGTAATGTCTGTCAAACAGCTTTACCATAATTTATAGCTATTTACATATGTACAGTAGGGCATTGTTAATAAGGCTCATTGTCTTCAGTGTTTATTTTTCATGAGCACACAAACTACTTATTTTGAAGACTTTTTTTTTTTTCAGGAGACCTTGATTCTGTATTGAGACGTTTTTATTTGGAGAAATATTGCAGATGCTTTTGCACTTTCATTTTTAATTGGTATGATAGTCTTAGTTTCTGAGCTACTGAATTATTGCCTGACTTGAGTATTTCCGGGGCAGAGATATCCAAAGTAAACTGGATGTCAGTTCTAACACCCACCTTGTTTAATGTAGTTATTGTGAACCAGCTGGGGGAGGGGTTGATTCACTGTATTTAAGTGAGATTGTGCCAAATAAGGTGGGTGTAACATGATATAGTACAGTAAATGTAATTCTGAAGTAATAAACTTCACATTTTACGTGTACATGTTTCAGACGGTACATGTAATGCTTAAATTTCAAATTCGATTTCCATTCCTATTAGACAATTACATACTATACAAGTTAAGAGTACAAAATGTCCATATGATTTGCTGATAACATATGTCACTATAATTGGTAATGTCATTTTTAGACAGGCAGTCTCTTTAAAGTCCTCCTTTTTTTTTTTTGTGTATTGTGAGAAGGCATTTTAAGGTTCTGTTAAACCTGCTCCTAACACCCCACTCCATAGGTCAGGGCCTTGACGTGGTGAGTGGGCTTTTTACCAAAGCTGACCTACAGTGTAGCTTTTTTTTTTTTTTTTTCCCCCACCACTGCTTACACATTAAGTCCTGGATAGCACTTTACAATGGAAATATGCAATCTGATCATGTTTTATTGTGAAGAATACAGAAAATAAAGTTTGTTACATTTTTCAACATGTTGTGCCTTTTTTGTGAATGTCTTTCTGGTTCTGACCACTACAACTGATACACAACTCACTAAATGATTGAGTTCAGATTTCTGCTCGCCATGCAGTGCTCTGTTAAGGGTTCATCAGCACTAAGACTGGACAACTCGGATCTAGATTGACTTCTACTCTAGCATTTACACAAATCTGACATCCTCTATGCTTCATTAGTTAAGAGCCTGAATTATACACACTAAAGTCAGGGACAATATGTAGTGGTTAACAATCACATTGCTTCTAGTTCCAAATTTGTACTTTTGAGTGTTCGAAGTTATGGAAGAAACATTCTTATTTTATAGCATATGATATAATTTGGCTTCATACATATTTAACAAATGCATATACAATATTACTGATAACAAAGTAACAACAACCAATCTGCAGACCTGCTTTGAGAAGTGACAGGCTCCATTCCAGGATGATGCCAATGATCTGACAAACAGAGTAGGAAGTGGCAACACATACCATGAGAGTGTATTACTTCATTTTTTTTTTTTGACAAGTTATATGGTTAAACTAAGATTTGTTTGCAGATTTAGTGCAAGACCATGCATGAATAATGCTAAATAGTAAATCTTTTGACCTGTTCATTCCTTTAATTTTTGACATTCCCTAAATATTTCTCACAATATACACTGAAGCTACTGTATAACCTATATTAATCATACTGCCTTATTGGAGTAAATAACAATATTTGTTGATCACAAACTTATTGGCACATTTTCAATTAAAGTCTAAGTTAAGGTTAGTCTTAATTGAGTTAGTCACTATTAATCAATTAGAAACCACTACTTATCAATTTAGCAATATTATAAAAATAAACAAAAAAACATTGGCTGTAAAACACGCACAGAAACTGAAGCAAAATAGTTTGTGCACTTAGCACAGCATAGTCAAAACAAAGGAGCTGGATCTAGATGTGAGAAAAGCACTTGTTACAGTAACTACTATACAGAAGGGAAATCGATAAAGAGCGTTGTGGATAAAAAAAAAAAAATCGTAATACAAAAATCCACAATAATCAAGAAGTATTTGAAGACTAATTTAACTGAAACGATGGAAAGAAGTGGACGTCCCAGGAAAATTACGACTATAGCATAACGAATTGTTCGAGCAGCTCGCAAAAATCCACCATTAACAGCCAAGGATTTAAAGAAACATCTGGTATTGCAGTGTATGAAATAACTATACAGTCATCTAAACACAAAAGGCTTATACGCGACCTTAATGGTAACCACATTTGACAACAATTCAAATAA